>NW_027206883.1:0-169071 GCF_032191515.1 Phaenicophaeus curvirostris | reverse complement strand
ATTCTAGCGCCCCCAGGGACCCTCTAGAGCCCCCTGGGACACCCTTAGGGCCTTCTAGGACCCTTCTAGGACACAGGGAACCCTCAAGAGCCCCCTGGGACCCCCTTAGGGCTTTCTAGGGCCTTGGTAAGACCCTGGGGAACCCTCCAGAGCACCCTGGGTCCTCTTTAGTGCCTTCTAGTACCCTTCTAGGGCCCCCAGGGACCTTCTAGAGCCCCCTGGTTACACTTTGAGCCTTCTAGAACCCTTCTAGGAGCCCCAGGAACCCTCTAGAGCCCGCTGGGACCACCTTAGGGCCTTCTAGGACCCTTCTAGGACCACAAGGATCCCTCTAGAGCCCCCTGGGACCCCTTTAGGGCCTTCTAGGACAATTCTAGGGCCGCCAGGGTCTGTCTAGAGCCCCCTGGGACCTCCTTAGGTCCTTCTAGGACCGTTCTAGGTTCACCAGGAACCCTCTAGAGCCCTCTGGGACCCACTTAGGGCCTTCTAGGACCCTTCTAGGACCACGAGGAACTCTCTAGAGCCCCCTGAGACCTGCTTAAGGCCTTCTAGGACTCTTCTAGGACCACGAGAAACCATCTAGAGCCCCCTGGGACCCACTTAGGGCATTCTAGGTTCATTTTAAGACCCTGGGAAACCCTCTAGAGCCTCGTGGTACCACTTAGAGCCTTGTAGGACCCTTCTAGGACCAGAAGGAACCCTCTAGAGCCCCCTGGGACCCCCTTAAGGCCTTCTAGGACAATTCTAGCGCCCCCAGGGACCCTCTAGAGCCCCCTGGGACACACTTAGGGCCTTCTAGGACCCTTCTAGGACCACAAGGAACCCTCTAGAGCCCCCTGGGACCCCTTTAGGGCCTTCTAGGACAATTCTAGGGCCGCCAGGGTCCATCTAGAGCCCCCTGGGACCCCTTTAGGGCCTTCTAGGACCCTTCTAGGACCACCAGGAGCCCTCTAGAGCTCCCTAGGACCCACTTAGGGCCTTCTAGGACTCTTCTAGTACCCCCAGGGACCCTCTAGAGCCCGCTGGGACCCCCTTAGGGCCTTCTAGGACAATTCTAGGGCCGCCAGGGTCCCTCTAGAGCCCCCTGGGACCCCTTTAGGGGCCTTCTAGGACACTTCTAGGGCCACCAGGAGCCCTCTAGAGCCCCCTAGGACCCACTTAGGGCCTTCTAGGACTCTTCTAGTACCCCCAGGGACCCTCTAGAGCCCCGTGGGACCCTTTTAGGGCCTTCTAGGACCCTCCTAGGACCCACGGGTACCCTCTAGAGCCCTCTGGGACCCTTCTAGGGCTTTCTTGGACCCTTTTAGAATCAGCAGGAACACTCCAGAGTCCCCTGGGACCCTTCTAGGGCTTTCTAGGACCCTTCTAGGACCACGAGGAACCCTCTAGAGCCCCCTGGGACCATTTTAGGGCCTTCTAGGACCCTTCTAGGACCACGAGAAACCATCTATAGCTCTCTGGGACCCCTTTAGGGCGTTCTAGGACTCTTCTAGTGTCCCCAGAGACCGTCTAGAGCCCCCTGGGATGACTTAGAGCCTTCGAGGACCCTTCAAGGACCACGAGGAACCCTCTAGAGCCCACTGGGACCCCTTTAGGGCCTTCTAGGACAATTCTAGGGCCGCCAGGGTCCGTCTAGGGCCCCCTGGGACCCCTTTAGGTCCTTCTAGGACAATTCTAGGACCACCAGGAGCCCTCTAGAGCCCCCTGGGACCCCCTTAGGGCCTTCTAAGACCCTTCTAGGACCACCAGGAGCCCTCTATAACCCTCTGGGACACCTTTTTGCACATTCTAGGACACTTCTAGTGCCCCCAGAGACCCTCTAGAGCTCCCTGGGAGTCTTTAGGGCCTACTAGGACCCTTCTAGGATCACCAGGAACCCTCTAGAGCCCTCTGGGACCCACTTAGGGCCTTCTAGGACCCTTCTAGGACCACGAGGAACCCTCTAGAGCCCCCTGGGACCCCCTTAGGGCATTCTAGGACCCTTCTAGAGCCCCCAGGGACCCTCTAGAGCCCCCTGGGACCCCCTTAGGGCTTTCTAAGACCCTTCTAGGACCACCAGGAGCCCTCTATAGCCCTCTGGGACCCTCTTTGCGCCTTCTAGGACCCTTCTAGTGCCCCCAGGGACACTCTAGAGCCCTCTGGGACTCTTTAGGGCCTACTAGGACCCTTCTAGGACCACGAGAAATCCTCTAGAGCCCCCTGGGACCTCCTTAGGTCCTTCTAGGACCGTTCTAGGGTCACCAGAAACCCTCTAGAGCCCTCTGGGACCCACTTAGGGCCTTCTAGGACCCTTCTAGGACCACGAGGAACTCTCTAGAGCCCCCTGAGACTTGCTTAAGGCCTTCTAGGACTCTTCTAGGACCACGAGAAACCATCTAGAGCCCCCTGGGACCCACTTAGGGCATTCTAGGTTCATTTTAAGACCCTGGGGAACCCTCTAGAGCCTCGTGGTACCACTTAGAGCCTTGTAGGACCCTTCTAGGACCAGAAGGAACCCTCTAGAGCCCCCTGGGACCCACTTAGGGCCTTCTAGGACAATTCTAGCGCCCCCAGGGACCCTCTAGAGCCCCCTGGGACACACTTAGGGCCTTCTAGGACCCTTCTAGGACACAGGGAACCCTCAAGAGCCCCCTGGGACCCCCTTAGGGCTTTCTAGGGCCATGGTAAGACCCTGGGGAACCCTCCAGAGCACCCTGGGTCCTCTTTAGTGCCTTCTAGTACCCTTCTAGGGCCCCCAGGGACCTTCTAGAGCCCCCTGGTTACCCTTTTGAGCCTTCTAGAACCCTTCTAGGAGCCCCAGGAACCCTCTAGAGCCCGCTGGGACCCCCTTAGGGTCTTCTAGGACCCTTCTAGGACCACAAGGAACCCTCTAGAGCCGCCTGGGACCCCTTTAGGGCCTTCTAGGACAATTCTAGGGCAGCCAGGGTCCGTCTAGAGCCCCCTGGGACCCCTTTAGGGCCTTCTAGGACCCTTCTAGGACCACCAGGGACCCTCTAGAGCCCGCTGGGACCCTTTTAGGGCCTTCTAGGACCCTCCTAGGACCCACGGGTACCCTCTAGAGCCCTCTGGGACCCTTCTAGGGCTTTCTTGGACCCTTTTAGAATCAGCAGGAACCCTCCAGAGTCCCCTGGGACACTTCTAGGGCTTTCTAGGACCCTTCTAGGGCTTTCTAGGACCCTTCTAGGACCACGAGAAACCATCTATAGCTCTCTGGGACCCCTTTAGGGCGTTCTAGGACTCTTCTAGGGTCCCCAGAGACCGTCTAGAGCCCCCTGGGATGCCTTAGAGCCTTCGAGGACTCTTCTAGGACCACGAGGAACCCTCTAGAGCCCCCTGGGACCCCCTTAGGGCATTCTAGGACCCTTCTAGGGCCCCCAGGGACCCTCTAGAGCCCCCTGGGACCCCCTTAGGGCCTTCTAAGACCCTTCTAGGACCACCAGGAGCCCTCTATAACCCTCTGGGACACCTTTTTGCACATTCTAGGACACTTCTAGTGCCCCCAGAGACCCTCTAGAGCTCCCTGGGAGTCTTTAGGGCCTACTAGGACCCTTCTAGGATCACCAGGAACCCTCTAGAGCCCTCTGGGACCCACTTAGGGCCTTCTAGGACCCTTCTAGGACCACGAGGAACCCTCTAGAGCCCCCTGGGACCCCCTTAGGGCATTCTAGGACCCTTCTAGGGCCCCCAGGGACCCTCTAGAGCCCCCTGGGACCCCCTTAGGGCTTTCTAAGACCCTTCTAGGACCACCAGGAGCCCTCTATAGCCCTCCGGGACCCTCTTTGCGCCTTCTAGGACCCTTCTAGTGCCCCCAGGGACACTCTAGAGCCCTCTGGGACTCTTTAGGGCCTACTAGGACCCTTCTAGGACCACGAGAAATCCTCTAGAGCCCCCTGGGACCTCCTTAGGTCCTTCTAGGACCGTTCTAGGTTCACCAGGAACCCTCTAGAGCCCTCTGGGACCCACTTAGGGCCTTCTAGGACCCTTCTAGGACCACGAGGAACTCTCTAGAGCCCCCTGAGACTTGCTTAAGGCCTTCTAGGACTCTTCTAGGACCACGAGAAACCATCTAGAGCCCCCTGGGACCCACTTAGGGCATTCTAGGTTCATTTTAAGACCCTGGGGAACCCTCTAGAGCCTCGTGGTACCACTTAGAGCCTTGTAGGACCCTTCTAGGACCAGAAGGAACCCTCTAGAGCCCCCTGGGACCCACTTAGGGCCTTCTAGGACAATTCTAGCGCCCCCAGGGACCCTCTAGAGCCCCCTGGGACACACTTAGGGCCTTCTAGGACCCTTCTAGGACACAGGGAACCCTCAAGAGCCCCCTGGGACCCCCTTAGGGCTTTCTAGGGCCATGGTAAGACCCTGGGGAACC
This sequence comes from Phaenicophaeus curvirostris, assembly GCF_032191515.1. Lineage (NCBI taxonomy): Eukaryota > Metazoa > Chordata > Aves > Cuculiformes > Cuculidae > Phaenicophaeus > Phaenicophaeus curvirostris. Next base: position 164,699 of record NW_027206883.1, on the reverse strand, counting down.
CTCCAGAGCACCCTGGGTCCTCTTTAGTGCCTTCTAGTACCCTCCTAGGGCCCCCAGGGACCTTCTAGAGCCCCCTGGTTACCCTTTGAGCCTTCTAGAACCCTTCTAGGAGCCCCAGGAACCCTCTAGAGCCCGCTGGGACCCCCTTAGGGTCTTCTAGGACCCTTCTAGGACCACAAGGAACCCTCTAGAGCCGCCTGGGACCCCTTTAGGGCCTTCTAGGACAATTCTAGGGCCGCCAGGGTCCGTCTAGAGCCCCCTGGGACCCCTTTAGGGCCTTCTAGGACCCTTGTAGGACCACCAGGAGCCCTCTAGAGCCCCCTAGGACCCACTTAGGGCCTTCTAGGACTCTTCTAGTACCCCCAGGGACCCTCTAGAGCCCGCTGGGACCCTTTTAGGGCCTTCTAGGACCCTCCTAGGACCCACGGGTACCCTCTAGAGCCCTCTGGGACCCTTCTAGGCCTTTCTTGGACCCTTTTAGAATCACCAGGAACCCTCCAGAGTCCCCTGGGACCCTTCTAGGGCTTTCTAGGACCCTTCTAGGACCACGAGGAACCCTCTAGAGCCCCCGGGACCATTTTAGGGCCTTCTAGGACCCTTCTAGGACCACGAGAAACCATCTATAGCTCTCTGGGACCCCTTTAGGGCGTTCTAGGACTCTTCTAGGGTCCCCAGAGACCGTCTAGAGCCCCCTGGGATGCCTTAGAGCCTTCGAGGACTCTTCTAGGACCACGAGGAACCCTCTAGAGCCCCCTGGGACCCCCTTAGGGCATTCTAGGACCCTTCTAGGGCCCCCAGGGACCCTCTAGAGCCCCCTGGGACCCCCTTAGGGCCTTCTAAGACCCTTCTAGGACCACCAGGAGCCCTCTATAACCCTCTGGGACACCTTTTTGCACATTCTAGGACACTTCTAGTGCCCCCAGAGACCCTCTAGAGCTCCCTGGGAGTCTTTAGGGCCTACTAGGACCCTTCTAGGATCACCAGGAACCCTCTAGAGCCCTCTGGGACCCACTTAGGGCCTTCTAGGACCCTTCTAGGACCACGAGGAACCCTCTAGAGCCCCCTGGGACCCCCTTAGGTCATTCTAGAACCCTTCTAGGGCCCCCAGGGACCCTCTAGAGCCCCCTGGGACCCCCTTAGGGCTTTCTAAGACCCTTCTAGGACCACCAGGAGCCCTCTATAGCCCTCTGGGACCCTCTTTGCGCCTTCTAAAACCCTTCTAGTGCCCCTAGAGACACTCTAGAGCCACCTGGGACTCTTTAGGGCCTACTAGGACCCTTCTAGGACCACGAGAAATCCTCTAGAGCCCCCTGGGACCTCCTTAGATCCTTCTAGGACCGTTCTAGGTTCACCAGGAACCCTCTAGAGCCCTCTGGGACCCACTTCGGGCCTTCTAGGACCATTCTAGGACCACGAGGAACTCTCTAGAGCCCCCTGAGACTTGCTTAAGGCTTTCTAGGACTCTTCTAGGACCACGAGAAACCATCTAGAGCCCCCTGGGACCCACTTAGGGCATTCTAGGTTCATTTTAAGACCCTGGGGAACCCTCTAGAGCCTCATGGTTCCACTTAGAGCCTTATAGGACCCTTCTAGGACCAGAAGGAACCCTCTAGAGCCCCCTGGGACCCCCTTAGGGCCTTCTAGGACCCTTCTAGGACCACAAGGAACCCTCTAGAGCCCCCTGGGACCCCCTTAGGGCATTCTAGGACCCTTCTAGGGCCCCCAGGGACCCTCTAGAGCCCCCTGGGACCCCCTTAGGGCTTTCTAAGACCCTTCTAGGACCACCAGGAGCCCTCTATAGCCCTCTGGGACCCTCTTTGCGCCTTCTAGGACCCTTCTAGTGCCCCCAGGGACACTCTAGAGCCCTCTGGGACTCTTTAGGGCCTACTAGGACCCTTCTAGGACCACGAGAAATCCTCTAGAGCCCCCTGGGACCTCCTTAGGTCCTTCTAGGACCGTTCTAGGGTCACCAGAAACCCTCTAGAGCCCTCTGGGACCCACTTAGGGCCTTCTAGGACCCTTCTAGGACCACGAGGAACTCTCTAGAGCCCCCTGAGACTTGCTTAAGGCCTTCTAGGACTCTTCTAGGACCACGAGAAACCATCTAGAGCCCCCTGGGACCCACTTAGGGCATTCTAGGTTCATTTTAAGACCCTGGGGAACCCTCTAGAGCCTCGTGGTACCACTTAGAGCCTTGTAGGACTCTTCTAGGACCAGAAGGAACCCTCTAGAGCCCCCTGGGACCCCCTTAGGGCCTTCTAGGACAATTCTAGCGCCCCCAGGGACCCTCTAGAGCCCCCTGGGACACACTTAGGGCCTTCTAGGACCCTTCTAGGACACAGGGAACCCTCAAGAGCCCCCTGGGACCCCCTTAGGGCTTTCTAGGGCCATGGTAAGACCCTGGGGAACCCTCCAGAGCACCCTGGGTCCTCTTTAGTGCCTTCTAGTACCCTTCTAGGGCCCCCAGGGACCTTCTAGAGCCCCCTGGTTACACTTTGAGCCTTCTAGAACCCTTCTAGGAGCCCCAGGAACCCTCTAGAGCCCGCTGGGACCCCCTTAGGGTCTTCTAGGACCCTTCTAGGACCACAAGGAACCCTCTAGAGCCGCCTGGGACCCCTTTAGGGCCTTCTAGGACAATTCTAGGGCCGCCAGGGTCCGTCTAGAGCCCCCTGGGACCCCTTTAGGGCCTTCTAGGACTCTTCTAGGACCACCAGGAGCCCTCTAGAGCCCCCTAGGACCCACTTAGGGCCTTCTAGGACTCTTCTAGTACCCCCAGGGACCCTCTAGAGCCCGCTGGGACCCTTTTAGGGCCTTCTAGGACCCTCCTAGGACCCACGGGTACCCTCTAGAGCCCTCTGGGACCCTTCTAGGCCTTTCTTGGACCCTTTTAGAATCACCAGGAACCCTCCAGAGTCCCCTGGGACCCTTCTAGGGCTTTCTAGGACCCTTCTAGGACCACGAGGAACCCTCTAGAGCCCCCGGGACCATTTTAGGGCCTTCTAGGACCCTTCTAGGACCACGAGAAACCATCTATAGCTCTCTGGGACCCCTTTAGGGCGTTCTAGGACTCTTCTAGGGTCCCCAGAGACCGTCTAGAGCCCCCTGGGATGCCTTAGAGCCTTCGAGGACTCTTCTAGGACCACGAGGAACCCTCTAGAGCCCCCTGGGACCCCCTTAGGGCATTCTAGGACCCTTCTAGGGCCCCCAGGGACCCTCTAGAGCCCCCTGGGACCCCCTTAGGGCCTTCTAAGACCCTTCTAGGACCACCAGGAGCCCTCTATAACCCTCTGGGACACCTTTTTGCACATTCTAGGACACTTCTAGTGCCCCCAGAGACCCTCTAGAGCTCCCTGGGAGTCTTTAGGGCCTACTAGGACCCTTCTAGGATCACCAGGAACCCTCTAGAGCCCTCTGGGACCCACTTAGGGCCTTCTAGGACCCTTCTAGGACCACGAGGAACCCTCTAGAGCCCCCTGGGACCCCCTTAGGGCATTCTAGGACCCTTCTAGAGCCCCCAGGGACCCTCTAGAGCCCCCTGGGACCCCCTTAGGGCTTTCTAAGACCCTTCTAGGACCACCAGGAGCCCTCTATAGCCCTCCGGGACCCTCTTTGCGCCTTCTAGGACCCTTCTAGTGCCCCCAGGGACACTCTAGAGCCCTCTGGGACTCTTTAGGGCCTACTAGGACCCTTCTAGGACCACGAGAAATCCTCTAGAGCCCCCTGGGACCTCCTTAGGTCCTTCTAGGACCGTTCTAGGTTCACCAGGAACCCTCTAGAGCCCTCTGGGACCCACTTAGGGCCTTCTAGGACCCTTCTAGGACCACGAGGAACTCTCTAGAGCCCCCTGAGACTTGCTTAAGGCCTTCTAGGACTCTTCTAGGACCACGAGAAACCATCTAGAGCCCCCTGGGACCCACTTAGGGCATTCTAGGTTCATTTTAAGACCCTGGGGAACCCTCTAGAGCCTCGTGGTACCACTTAGAGCCTTGTAGGACCCTTCTAGGACCAGAAGGAACCCTCTAGAGCCCCCTGGGACCCACTTAGGGCCTTCTAGGACAATTCTAGCGCCCCCAGGGACCCTCTAGAGCCCCCTGGGACACACTTAGGGCCTTCTAGGACCCTTCTAGGACACAGGGAACCCTCAAGAGCCCCCTGGGACCCCCTTAGGGCTTTCTAGGGCCATGGTAAGACCCTGGGGAACCCTCCAGAGCACCCTGGGTCCTCTTTAGTGCCTTCTAGTACCCTCCTAGGGCCCCCAGGGACCTTCTAGAGCCCCCTGGTTACCCTTTGAGCCTTCTAGAACCCTTCTAGGAGCCCCAGGAACCCTCTAGAGCCCGCTGGGACCCCCTTAGGGTCTTCTAGGACCCTTCTAGGACCACAAGGAACCCTCTAGAGCTGCCTGGGACCCCTTTAGGGCCTTCTAGGACAATTCTAGGGCCGCCAGGGTCCATCTAGAGCCCCCTGGGACCCCTTTAGGGCCTTCTAGGACCCTTGTAGGACCACCAGTTGCCCTCTAGAGCCCCCTAGGACCCACTTAGGGCCTTCTAGGACTCTTCTAGTACCCCCAGGGACCCTCTAGAGCCCGCTGGGACCCTTTTAGGGCCTTCTAGGACCCTCCTAGGACCCACGGGTACCCTCTAGAGCCCTCTGGGACCCTTCTAGGCCTTTCTTGGACCCTTTTAGAATCACCAGGAACCCTCCAGAGTCCCCTGGGACCCTTCTAGGGCTTTCTAGGACCCTTCTAGGACCACGAGGAACCCTCTAGAGCCCCCGGGACCATTTTAGGGCCTTCTAGGACCCTTCTAGGACCACGAGAAACCATCTATAGCTCTCTGGGACCCCTTTAGGGCGTTCTAGGACTCTTCTAGGGTCCCCAGAGACCGTCTAGAGCCCCCTGGGATGCCTTAGAGCCTTCGAGGACTCTTCTAGGACCACGAGGAACCCTCTAGAGCCCCCTGGGACCCCCTTAGGGCATTCTAGGACCCTTCTAGGGCCCCCAGGGACCCTCTAGAGCCCCCTGGGACCCACTTAGGGCCTTCTAAGACCCTTCTAGGACCACCAGGAGCCCTCTATAACCCTCTGGGACACCTTTTTGCACATTCTAGGACACTTCTAGTGCCCCCAGAGACCCTCTAGAGCTCCCTGGGAGTCTTTAGGGCCTACTAGGACCCTTCTAGGATCACCAGGAACCCTCTAGAGCCCTCTGGGACCCACTTAGGGCCTTCTAGGACCCTTCTAGGACCACGAGGAACCCTCTAGAGCCCCCCTGGGACCCCCTTAGGGCATTCTAGAACCCTTCTAGGGCCCCCAGGGACCCTCTAGAGCCCCCTGGGACCCCCTTAGGGCTTTCTAAGACCCTTCTAGGACCACCAGGAGCCCTCTATAGCCCTCTGGGACCCTCTTTGCGCCTTCTAGGACCCTTCTAGTGCCCCTAGAGACACTCTAGAGCCACCTGGGACTCTTTAGGGCCTACTAGGACCCTTCTAGGACCACGAGAAATCCTCTAGAGCCCCCTGGGACCTCCTTAGATCCTTCTAGGACCGTTCTAGGTTCACCAGGAACCCTCTAGAGCCCTCTGGGACCCACTTCGGGCCTTCTAGGACCCTTCTAGGACCACGAGGAACTCTCTAGAGCCCCCTGAGACTTGCTTAAGGCTTTCTAGGACTCTTCTAGGACCACGAGAAACCATCTAGAGCCCCCTGGGACCCACTTAGGGCATTCTAGGTTCATTTTAAGACCCTGGGGAACCCTCTAGAGCCTCATGGTTCCACTTAGAGCCTTATAGGACCCTTCTAGGACCAGAAGGAACCCTCTAGAGCCCCCTGGGACCCCCTTAGGGCCTTCTAGGACCCTTCTAGGACCACAAGGAACCCTCTAGAGCCTCCTGGGACCCCCTTAGGGCATTCTAGGACCCTTCTAGGGCCCCCAGGGACCCTCTAGAGCCCCCTGGGACCCCCTTAGGGCCTTCTAAGACCCTTCTAGGACCACCAGGAGCCCTCTATAACCCTTTGGGACACCTTTTTGCACATTCTAGGACACTTCTAGTGCCCCCAGAGACCCTCTAGAGCTCCCTGGGAGTCTTTAGGGCCTACTAGGACCCTTCTAGGATCACCAGGAACCCTCTAGAGCCCTCTGGGACCCACTTAGGGCCTTCTAGGACCACGAGGAACCCTCTAGAGCCCCCTGGGACCCCCTTAGGGCATTCTAGGACCCTTCTAGGGCCCCCAGGGACCCTCTAGAGCCCCCTGGGACCCCCTTAGGGCTTTCTAAGACCCTTCTAGGACCACCAGGAGCCCTCTATAGCCCTCTGGGACCCTCTTTGCGCCTTCTAGGACCCTTCTAGTGCCCCCAGGGACACTCTAGAGCCTTCTGGGACTCTTTAGGGCCTACTAGGACCCTTCTAGGACCACGAGAAATCCTCTAGAGCCCCCTGGGACCTCCTTAGGTCCTTCTAGGACCGTTCTAGGGTCACCAGAAACCCTCTAGAGCCCTCTGGGACCCACTTAGGGCCTTCTAGGACCTTTCTAGGACCACGAGGAACTCTCTAGAGCCCCTGAGACTTGCTTAAGGCCTTCTAGGACTCTTCTAGGACCACGAGAAACCATCTAGAGCCCCCTGGGACCCACTTAGGGCATTCTAGGTTCATTTTAAGACCCTGGGGAACCCTCTAGAGCCTCGTGGTACCACTTAGAGCCTTGTAGGACCCTTCTAGGACCAGAAGGAACCCTCTAGAGCCCCCTGGGACCCCCTTAGGGCCTTCTAGGACAATTCTAGCGCCCCCAGGGACCCTCTAGAGCCCCCTGGGACACACTTAGGGCCTTCTAGGACCCTTCTAGGACACAGGGAACCCTCAAGAGCCCCCTGGGACCCCCTTAGGGCTTTCTAGGGCCATGGTAAGACCCTGGGGAACCCTCCAGAGCACCCTGGGTCCTCTTTAGTGCCTTCTAGTACCCTTCTAGGGCCCCCAGGGACCTTCTAGAGCCCCCTGGTTACCCTTTGAGCCTTCTAGAACCCTTCTAGGAGCCCCAGGAACCCTCTAGAGCCCGCTGGGACCCCCTTAGGGTCTTCTAGGACCCTTCTAGGACCACAAGGAACCCTCTAGAGCCGCCTGGGACCCCTTTAGGGCCTTCTAGGACAATTCTAGGGCCGCCAGGGTCCGTCTAGAGCCCCCTGGGACCCCTTTAGGGCCTTCTAGGACCCTTCTAGGACCACCAGGAGCCCTCTAGAGCCCCCTAGGACCCACTTAGGGCCTTCTAGGACTCTTCTAGTACCCCCAGGGACCCTCTAGAGCCACCTGGGACCCTTTTAGGGCCTTCTAGGACCCTCCTAGGACCCACGGGTACCCTCTAGAGCCCTCTGGGACCCTTCTAGGGCTTTCTTGGACCCTTTTAGAATCACCAGGAACCCTCCAGAGTCCCCTGGGACCCTTCTAGGGCTTTCTAGGACCCTTCTAGGACCACGAGGAACCCTCTAGAGCCCCCGGGACCATTTTAGGGCCTTCTAGGACCCTTCTAGGACCACGAGAAACCATCTATAGCTCTCTGGGACCCCTTTAGGGCGTTCTAGGACTCTTCTAGGGTCCCCAGAGACCGTCTAGAGCCCCCTGGGATGCCTTAGAGCCTTCGAGGACCCTTCTAGGACCACAAGGAACCCTCTAGAGCCCCCTGGGACCCCCTTAGGGCATTCTAGGACCCTTCTAGGGCCCACAGGGACCCTCTAGAGCCCCCTGGGACCCACTTAGGGCCTTCTAAGACCCTTCTAGGACCACCAGGAGCCCTCTAGAGCCCTCTGGGACACCTTTTTGCACATTCTAGGACACTTCTAGTGCCCCCAGAGACCCTCTAGAGCTCCCTGGGAGTCTTTAGGGCCTACTAGGACCCTTCTAGGATCACCAGGAACCCTCTAGAGCCCTCTGGGACCCACTTAGGGCCTTCTAGGACCCTTCTAGGACCACGAGGAACCCTCTAGAGCCCCCTGGGACCCCCTTAGGGCATTCTAGGACCCTTCTAGGGCCCCCAGGGACCCTCTAGAGCCCCCTGGGACCCCCTTAGGGCTTTCTAAGACCCTTCTAGGACCACCAGGAGCCCTCTATAGCCCTCTGGGACCCTCTTTGCGCCTTCTAGGACCCTTCTAGTGCCCCCAGGGACACTCTAGAGCCACCTGGGACTCTTTAGGGCCTACTAGGACCCTTCTAGGACCACGAGAAATCCTCTAGAGCCCCCTGGGACCTCCTTAGGTCCTTCTAGGACTGTTCTAGGTTCACCAGGAACCCTCTAGAGCCCTCTGGGACCCACTTAGGGCCTTCTAGGACCCTTCTAGGACCACGAGGAACTCTCTAGAGCCCCCTGAGACTTGCTTAAGGCCTTCTAGGACTCTTCTAGGACCACGAGAAACCATCTAGAGCCCCCTGGGACCCACTTAGGGCATTCTAGGTTCATTTTAAGACCCTGGGGAACCCTCTAGAGCCTCGTGGTACCACTTAGAGCCTTGTAGGACCCTTCTAGGACCAGAAGGAACCCTCTAGAGCCCTCTGGGACCCCCTTAGGGCCTTCTAGGACAATTCTAGCGCCCCCAGGGACCCTTTAGAGCCCCCTGGGACACACTTAGGGCCTTCTAGGACCCTTCTAGGACACAGGGAACCCTCAAGAGCCCCCTGGGACCCCCTTAGGGCTTTCTAGGGCCATGGTAAGACCCTGGGGAACCCTCCAGAGCACCCTGGGTCCTCTTTAGTGCCTTCTAATACCCTTCTAGGGCCCCCAGGGACCTTCTAGAGCCCCCTGGTTACCCTTTGAGCCTTCTAGAACCCTTCTAGGAGCCCCAGGAACCCTCTAGAGCCCGCTGGGACCCCCTTAGGGCCTTCTAGGACCCTTCTAGGACCACAAGGAACCCTCTAGAGCCCCCTGGGACCCCTTTAGGGCCTTCTAGGACAATTCTAGGGCAGCCAGGGTCCGTCTAGAGCCCCCTGGGACCCCTTTAGGGCCTTCTAGGACCCTTCTAGGACCACCAGGAGCCCTCTAGAGCCCCCTAGGACCCACTTAGGGCCTTCTAGGACTCTTCTAGTACCCCCAGGGACCCTCTAGAGCCCCCTGGGACCCTTTTAGGGCCTTCTAGGACCCTCCTAGGACCCACGGGTACCCTCTAGAGCCTTCTGGGACCCTTCTAGGCCTTTCTTGGACCCTTTTAGAATCACCAGGAACCCTCCAGAGTCCCCTGGGACCCTTCTAGGGCTTTCTAGGACCCTTCTAGGACCACGAGGAACCCTCTAGAGCCCCCGGGACCATTTTAGGGCCTTCTAGGACCCTTCTAGGACCTCGAGAAACCATCTATAGCTCTCTGGGACCCCTTTAGGGCGTTCTAGGACTCTTCTAGGGTCCCCAGAGACCGTCTAGAGCCCCCTGGGATGCCTTAGAGCCTTCGAGGACCCTTCTAGGACCACGAGGAACCCTCTAGAGCCCCCTGGGACCCCCTTAGGGCATTCTAGGACCCTTCTAGGGCCCCCAGGGACCCTCTAGAGCCCCCTGGGACCCACTTAGGGCCTTCTAAGACCCTTCTAGGACCACCAGGAGCCCTCTATAACCCTCTGGGACACCTTTTTGCACATTCTAGGACACTTCTAGTGCCCCCAGAGACCCTCTAGAGCTCCCTGGGAGTCTTTAGGGCCTACTAGGACCCTTCTAGGATCACCAGGAACCCTCTAGAGCCCTCTGGGACCCACTTAGGGCCTTCTAGGACCCTTCTGGGACCACGAGGAACCCTCTAGAGCCCCCTGGGACCCCCTTAGGGCATTCTAGGACCCTTCTAGGGCCCCCAGGGACCCTCTAGAGCCCCCTGGGACCCCCTTAGGGCTTTCTAAGACCCTTCTAGGACCACCAGGAGCCCTCTATAGCCCTCTGGGACCCTCTTTGCGCCTTCTAGGACCCTTCTAGTGCCCCCAGGGACGCTCTAGAGCCCCCTGGGACTCTTTAGGGCCTACTAGGACCCTTCTAGGACCACGAGAAATCCACTAGAGCCCCCTGGGACCTCCTTAGGTCCTTCTAGGACCGTTCTAGGGTCACCAGGAACCCTCTAGAGCCCTCTGGGACCCACTTAGGGCCTTCTAGGACCCTTCTAGGACCACGAGGAACTCTCTAGAGCCCCCTGAGACTTGCTTAAGGCCTTCTAGGACTCTTCTAGGACCACGAGAAACCATCTAGAGCCCCCTGGGACCCACTTAGGGCATTCTAGGTTCATTTTAAGACCCTGGGGAACCCTCTAGAGCATCGTGGTACCACTTAGAGCCTTGTAGGACCCTTCTAGGACCAGAAGGAACCCTCTAGAGCCCCCTGGGACCCCCTTAGGGCCTTCTAGGACAATTCTAGCGCCCCCAGGGACCCTCTAGAGCCCCCTGGGACACACTTAGGGCCTTCTAGGACCCTTCTAGGACACAGGGAACCCTCAAGAGCCCCCTGGGACCCACTTAGGGCTTTCTAGGGCCATGGTAAGACCCTGGGGAACCCTCCAGAGCACCCTGGGTCCTCTTTAGTGCCTTCTAGTACCCTTCTAGGGCCCCCAGGGACCTTCTAGAGCCCCCTGGTTACCCTTTGAGCCTTCTAGAACCCTTCTAGGAGCCCCAAGAACCCTCTAGAGCCCCCTGGGACCCACTTAGGGCCTTCTAGGACCCTTCTAGGACCACAAGGAACCCTCTAGAGCCCCCTGGGACCCCTTTAGGGCCTTCTAGGACAATTCTAGGGCCGCCAGGGTCCCTCTAGAGCCCCCTGGGACCCACTTAGGGCCTTCTAGGACCCTTCTAGGACCACCAGGAGCCCTCTAGAGCCCCCTAGGACCCACTTAGGGCCTTCTAGGACTCTTCTAGTACCCCCAGGGACCCTCTAGAGCCCCCTGGGACCCTTTTAGGGCCTTCTAGGACCCTCCTAGGACCCACGGGTACCCTCTAGAGCCCTCTGGGACCCTTCTAGGGCTTTCTTGGACCCTTTTAGAATCACCAGGAACCCTCCAGAGTCCCCTGGGACCCTTCTAGGGCTTTCTAGGACCCTTCTAGGACCACGAGGAACCCTCTAGAGCCCCCGGGACCATTTTAGGGCCTTCTAGGACCCTTCTAGGACCACGAGAAACCATCTATAGCTCTCTGGGACCCCTTTAGGGCGTTCTAGGACTATTCTAGGGTCCCCAGAGACCGTCTAGAGCCCCCTGGGATGCCTTAGAGCCTTCGAGGACCCTTCTAGGACCACGAGGAACCCTCTAGAGCCCCCTGGGATCCCTTTAGGGCCTTCTAGGACCCTTCTAGGCCCCCCAGGGACCTTCTAGAGCCCCCTGGTTACCCTTTGAGCCTTCTAGAACCCTTCTAGGAGCCCCAGGAACCCTCTAGAGCCCGCTGGGACCCCCTTAGGGCCTTCTAGGACCCTTCTAGGACCACAAGGAACCCTCTAGAGCCCCCTGGGACCCATTTAGGGCCTTCTAGGACAATTCTAGGGCCGCCAGGGTCCGTCTAGAGCCCCCTGAGACCCCTTTAGGGCCTTCTAGGACCACCAGGAGCCCTCTAGAGCCCCCTAGGACCCACTTAGGGCCTTCTAGGACTCTTCTAGTACCCCCAGGGACCCTCTAGAGCCCGCTGGGACCCTTTTAGGGCCTTCTAGGACCCTCCTAGGACACACGGGTACCCTCTAGAGCCCTCTGGGACCCTTCTAGGCCTTTCTTGGACCCTTTTAGAATCACCAGAAACCCTCCAGAGTCCCCTGGGACCCTTCTAGGGCTTTTTAGGACCCTTTTAGAATCACCAGGAACCCTCCAGAGTCCCTTGGGACCCTTCTAGGGCTTTCTAGGACCCTTCTAGGACCACGAGGAACCCTCTGGATCTCCCTGGGGTCCCCTTAGGGCCTTCTAGGACCATTCTAGGACCACAAGGAACCCTCTAGAGCCCTCTGTGACATATTTTGTGCCTTCTAGGAGACTTTTAGTGCCCCCAGGGACCCTCTAGGCCCCCCTGTGACCCATTTAGGGCCTTCTAGGACAATTCTAGGGCCCCCAGGGACACTCTAGACCCCCTGGGACCTCTTAGAGCATTCTAGGACACTTCTAGGAGCCCCAGGAACCTTCTAGAACCCTCTGGGACCCACTTAGGCCCTTCTAGGACCCTTCTAGGGCCACCAGGGACACTCTAAAGCCCCCTGGGACCCCCTTACGGCCTGCTAGGTGTCTTCTACGACCACGAGGAACCATCTAGAACCCCCTGAGACCACTTAGGACCTTCTAGGACAATTGTATGACCCCAGGGAACCCCCTAGAGTCGTCTGGGACCCCCTTAGGGCCTACTAGGACCATTGTAAGACCCCAGGGAAGACTCTAGAGTCCCCTAGGACTCCTTAAGGCCTTCTAGGACCCTTCTAGGACCACGAGAAACCCTCTAGAGCCCCCAGGGACTCCCTTAGGGCCTTCTAGGACCCTTCTAGGATCACCAGGAACCCTCTAGAGCCCCCTGGAACCACCTTAGGGCCTTCTAAAACCCTTCTAGCACCTTGAGGAACCCTCTAGAGCTCTTTGGGACCCCTATAGAAGGGTCTGGAGGCCTTCAGAAGGGTTCTGAGTGGCTCTAGAAGGGTCTGGGGGCCTTCAGAAGGGCCCTGGGGGGATCTAGAAGGGTCTGGAGGCCTTCCGAAGGGTCCTGAGCGGCTCTAGAATGGTCTGGGGGCATTCAGAAGGGTCTGGATGGGCTCTAGAAGGGTCTGGGGTCCTTCAGAATGGCCCTGGGGGGATCTAGAATGGTCTGGAAGCCATCAGAAGGGCCCTGAGTGGCTCTAGAACCGTCTGGGGGCATTCAGAATGGCCCAGGGGAACTAGAAGGGTCTGGAGACCTTCAGAAGGGTCCTGAGCGGCTCTAGAAGGGTCTGGGGGCCGTCAGAAGGGCCGTGGGTGGGCTCTAGAAGGGTCTGGGGGCCTTCAGAAGGGCCCCAGGTGGGCTCTAGAAGGGTCTGGAGGCCTTCAGAAGGGTCCTGAGGGGCTCTAGAAGGGTCCAACTTGGATCTCAAACGGTCTAGGGCCTTCAGATTGGTCCTGGGGGGCTCTAGAAGGGTCTTGGAACCTTCATAAAGGTCCTGACTGGCTCTAGAAGGGTTCTGAGGGGCTCTAGAAGGGTCTGGGGGCATTCAGAAGGGTCCTGAGGGGCTCTAGAAGGGTCTGGGAGCCTTTCGAAGGGTCCTCGGGGGCTCTAGAAAGTCATAGAAGGGTCTTAGAAGGCCCTAACAGCGTCCCAGGGTGCTCCAGAGGGTTTCCAGAAGTCTTAGAAGAGTCCTACAAGGACCTAAGGAGGTCCCAGGGGGCTCCAGAGGCTTCCTGGTGACTCTAGAAGGGTCCTTGAAAGCCCTAAGTGGGTCCCAGGTGGATCTAGCGGGTACCTGTGGGTTCTAGAAGGTTCCTAGAAGGTCGTAAGGGGGTCCCAGGGGGCTCTAGAGGGTTCCTGGTGGTCCTAGAAGGTTCCTAGAAGGTCCTAAGGGGGTCCCAGAGCGCTCTAGAGGTATCCTCGTGGTCGTAGAAGGTTCCTATAAGGTTCTAAGGGGGTCCCAGGAGGCTCTAGAGGGTTCCTGGTGACTCTAGAAGGGTCCCAGTAAGCCCTAGAAAGGTCCCAGGGGGCTCTAGAGGGTTCCTGGAGACCCTAGAAGAGTCCCAGAAAGCCCTAGAAGGGTCCCACGGGGCTCTAGAGGGTTCTCGTGGGTCCTAGAAGGGTTCTAGAAGGCCCTAAGTGTGCCCAGAGGACTCCACAGGATTCTTCGTGGTCCTAGAAGAGCTCTAGAAGGCACTAAATAGGTCCAAGGTTGCTCTAGAGGGTTCCTCGTGGTCTTAGATGCATCTGAGAAGGCCCTAAGGGGTCCCAGGGGGCTCTAGAGGGTCCTTGGGGCACTAGAAGGGTCCTAGAAGGCCTTAAGTGGGTCTCAGGTGGCTCTAGGGGTTTCCTCATTGTCCTAGAAGGGTCCTAGGAGGCCCTAAGTGGGTCCCAGGGGGCTCTAGAGGGTTTCATGTGTTCCTAGAATAACCCAGAAGGCCCTAAGGAGGTCCCAGGTGGCTCTAGATGGTTTCTCGTGGTCCTAGAAGGGTCATAGAAAGCACTAAGGGGGTCCTAGGGAGCTCTAGAGGGTTCCTCGTCGTGCTAGAATGTACCTAGAAGGATCTAAGGGGGTCCCAAAGAGCTCTAGAGGGTTCTTCGAGGTCTTAGAAGCATCTGAGAAGGCCCTAAGGGGGTTCCAGGGGGCTCTAGAAGGTCCCTGGGGGCCCTAGAAAGGTCCTAGAAGGCCCTAAGAAGGTCCCAGGTGCCTCTAGAGAGTTCCTCGTGGTCTTAGAAGGGTTCTAGAAGGCCCTATGTGGTCCCAGGGGGCTCTAGAGGGTCCCTGGGACACTAGAAGTGTCCTAGACGGCCCTAAGTGGGTCTCAGGGTGCTCTAGGGGGTTCCTCGTTGTCCTAGAAGTGTCCTAGGAGGCCGTAAGTGGGTCCCAGGGGGCTCTAGAGGGCTCCTGGTGACTCTAGAAGTCTCCTATAAAGCTCTAGAAGGGTCCCAGGGGGCTCTAGAAGGTACATGGTGACACTAGACGGGTCCTAGAAAGACCTAGAATGGTCCCAGAGGGCTCTAGAGGGTTCCCTTGGGTCCTAGAAGCGTCCTAGAAGGCCCTAAATGGGTCCCAGGGGGCTCTAGAGGGTTCCTCGTGTTTCTAAAAGGGTCCTATAAGGCCCTAAGGGGGTCCCAGGGGTCTCTAGAGGGTTTCTCGTGGTCCTAGAATGGTCCTAGAAGACACTAAGGGGGTCCCAGGGGGTTCTACATGGTTTCTCGTGGTCCTAGAAGGCACCTAGAAGGGTCTAAGTGGGTCCCAGGGGGCTCTAGAGGGTTTCTCGTGGTCCTTGAAAGGTCCTAGATGGTCCTAAAGTGGTCCGAGGGAGTTCTAGAGGGTTCCTGGTTACTCTAGAAGTGTCCTAGAAAGCCCTAGAAGGGTCCAATGGGGCTCTAGAGGGTTCCCTGTGGTCCTTGAAGGGTCCTAGAAGGCCCTAAAATGGTCCCAGGGGGTTCTAGAGGGTTCCTGGTACTCCTAGAAGAGTCCTATAAGGATCCATGCGGTCCCAGGGGGCTCTAGAGGGTCCCTGGGGGCCCTAGAAGGGTCCTAGAAGGCCCTAAAGGGGACCCAGGGGGCTCTAGAGTGTTCGCCGGTGACTTACAATGGTCCTAGAAGGCCCTAAGTGGGTACTAGGGGGCTCTAGGTTGTTTCTCATGGTCCTAGAAGGGCCCTAGAAGGCCCTAAAGTGGTTCCAGGGGGCTTTAGAGTGTTCCCCGGGGTCTTACCATGGTCCTAGAAGGCCCTAAGTGGGTCCCAGGGGGCTCTAGAGGGTTTCTCGTGGTCCTAGAAGGGTCCTAGAAGGCCCTAAACTGGTCCCAGGGGGCTGTAGATTGTTTCTCATGGTCCTAGAAGGGTCCTAGAAGTCCCTAAAGGGGTCCCAGGGGGCTCTAGAGGGTTCCTTGTGGCCCTAGAAGGGTCTTAGAAGGCCCTAAGTGTGCCCAGAGGACTCCAGAGGATTCTTCGTGGTCCTAGAAGAGCTCTAGAAGGCACTAAATGGGTCCAAGGTTGCTCTACAGGGTTCCTCGTGGTCTTAGAAGGGTCCTAGAAGGCTCTAAGGGGTCCCAGTGGGCTCTAGAGGGTCCCTGGGGGTCCTAGAAGGGTCCTAGAAGGCCCTAAGGAGGTCCCAGGGGTCTCTAGAGGGTTTCCCAGGGACTTACAATGATCCTAGAAGGCCCTACGGGGGTCCCAGGTGTCTCTAGAGGGTTTCTCGTGGTCCTAGAAGGGTCCTAGAAGGCCCTAAGGGGGTCCCAGGGGACTCTAGAGGGTTCCTGGTGCCTCTACAAGGGTCTTAGAAAATCCTAGCAATTTCCCAGGGGGTTCTAGATGGTTCCTTGTAGTTGTAGAAGTGTTCTAGAAGGCCTTTAATGGGTCCCATGGGGCTCTAGAGGGTTCCTCGTGGTCCTAGAATGGTCCTAGAATGCCCCAAGGGGTTCCCAGGGGGCTCTAGAGGGTTCCTGGGGCTCCTAGAAGGGTCCTAGAAGGCTCTAAGGGGGTCCCAGTGTGCTCTAGAAGGTCCCTGGGGGCACTAGAAGGGTCCTAGAAGGCACTAAATCGGTCCCAAGGGGCTCTAGAGGGTTCCCCGGCATCTTACAATGGTCCTACATGGCCCTAAGTTGTCCCAGGAGGCTCTAGAGGGTTCCATGTGTTCCTAGAATAACCCAGAAGGCCCTAAGGAGGTCCCAGGTGGCTCTAGATGGTTTCTCGTTGTCCTAGAAGGGTCCTAGAAGGCTCTAAGGGGGTCCTAGGGAGCTCTAGAGGGTTCCTCGTGGTGCTAGAATGTACCTAGAAGGCTCTAAGGGGGTCCCAGGTGGCTCTAGAGGGTTCTTTGTGGTCTTAGAAGCGTCCGAGAAGGCCCTAAGTGGGTCCCAGAGGGCTCTAGAAGGTCCCTGGGGGCCCTAGAAATGTCCTAGAAGGCCCTAAGGAGGTCCCAGGTGCCTCTAGAGAGTTTCTCGTGGTCTTAGAAGGGTTCTAGAAGGCCCTATGGGGTCCCAGGGGGCTCTAGAGGGTCCCTGGGACACTAGAAGTGTCCTAGAAGGCCCTAAGTTGGTTTCAGGGTGCTCTAGGGGGTTCCTCATGTCCTAGAATTGTCCTAGGAGGCCCTAAGTGGGTCCCAGGGGGCTCTAGAGGGCTCCTGGTGACTCTAGAAGTCTCCTATAAAGCTCTAGAAGGGTCCCAGAAGGCTCTAGAGGGTTCCTGGTGACACTAGAAGGGTCCTAGAAAGACCTAGAATGGTCCCAGAGGGTTCTAGAGGGTTCCCGTGGGTCCTAGAAGGGTCCTAGAAGGCCCTAAAGGGGTCCCAAGGGGGTCTAGATGGTTCCTCGTGGTCCTAAAAGGGTCTTAGAAGGCCCTAAATGGGTCCCAGGGGGCTCTAGAGGGTTCCTCGTGGTTCTAAAAGGGTCCTAGAAGGCCCTAAGTGGGACCCAGGGGGCTCTAGAGGGTCCTTCGTGGTCTTAGAAGCGTCCGAGAAGGCCCTAAGGGTGTCCCAGGGGGCTCTAGAAGGTCCCTAGGGGCCCTAGAATGGTCCTAGAAGGCCCTAAGGAGGTCCCAGGGGGCTCTAGAGGGTTCCTGGTGGTCCTAGAAGGATTCTAGAAGGCCCTAAGTGGTTCCCAGAGGGCTCTAGAGGGTTTCTCGTTGTCCTAGAAGGGTCCTAGGAGGCCCTAAATGGGGCCCAGGGAGCTCTAGACGGTTCCTCGTGGTCCTAGGAGGATCCTAGAAGGACCTAAGTGGTTCCCAGAGGGCTCTGGATGGTTTCTTGTGGTCTTAGAATGGACCTAGAAGGCCCTAAAGTGGTCCCAGTGAACTCTAGAGGGTTCCTGGGGTTCCTAGAAGGGCCCTAGGAAGGTCTAAGAGGTTCCAGGGGGCTCTAGAGGGTCTCCGGGCGCCCTAGAATAGTCCTAGAAGGCCCTAAAGGGGTCCCAGGGGGCTCTAGAAGGTTTCTCGTGGTCCTAGAAGGGTCCTAGAAAGTCCTAAAGGGGTCCAAGGGAGCTTTAGAGGGTTCCTGGTGAATCTAGAAGTGTCCTAGAAAGCCCTAGAAGGGTCCCAGGGGGCTCTAGAGGTTTCCCTGTGGTCCTAGAAGGGTCCTAGAAGACCCTAAAGTGGTCCCAGGGGGCTCTAGATGGCTCCTGGTGCTCCTAGAAGGGTCCTAGAAGGCTCTAAGCTGTCCCAGGGGACTCTAGAGGGTACCTAGAGGGCCTAGAAGTGACCTAGAAGGCCCTAAAGGGGTCCCAGGGGGCTCTAGATGGTGCCTGTGGGTCCTAGAAGGGTCTTAGAAGGCCCTAAGGTGGTCCCAGGGGGCTCTAGAGGGTTCCTCGTGGTCCTAGAAGGGTTCTACAAAGCCCTAAGGGGTCCCAGTGGGCTCTAGAGGGTTCCTGGTGGTTTTAGAAGGCTCCCAGGGGTCTTTAGAGGGTCCCTGGAGGCCCTAGAAGTATCCTAGAAGGCACTAAAGGGGACCCAGGGGGCTCTAGAGTGTTCCCCGTGGTCTTACAATCGTCCTAGAAGGCCCTAAGGGGGTACCAGGGGTCTCTAGGTTGTTTCTCGTGGTCCTAAAAGGGTCCTAGAAGGCCCTAAAGTGGTCCCAGGGGGCTCTAGAGGGTTCCTGGTGGTCCTAGAAGGGTCCTAGAAGGCACTAAAGGGGTCCCAGGGGTCTCTAGAAGGTTCCCAGGGGTCTTACAATGATCCTAGAAGGCTCTAAGTGGGTCCCATGGGGCTCTAGATGGTTTCTCG
This sequence comes from Phaenicophaeus curvirostris, assembly GCF_032191515.1. Lineage (NCBI taxonomy): Eukaryota > Metazoa > Chordata > Aves > Cuculiformes > Cuculidae > Phaenicophaeus > Phaenicophaeus curvirostris. The sequence goes on along the minus strand of NW_027206883.1, from coordinate 146,385 downwards.
TGGTCCTAGAAGGGTCCTAGAAGGCCCTAAAGGGGTCCCAGGGGGCTCTAGATTGTTTCTCGAGGTCCTAGAAGCGTCCTAGAAGGCTGTAAGTGCGTCCCAGGGGGCTCTAGAGGGATTCTGGTGGTCCTAGAAGGATTCTAGAAGGCCCTAAGTGGTTCTCAGAGGGCTCTAGAGGGTTCCTCGTGGTCCTAGAAGGGTCTTAGAAGGCCATAAAGGGGTCCCAGGGTGCTCTAGAGGTCTTTAGTATGGATCTGGGTGGCTCTAGAAGGGTCTGGGCACTTTTGGAATGGATGTGAGAAGCTCTAGAAGGGTTCAGGGTCTTTTTGAATCTCCCTGGGGGGCTCTAGAAGGGTCTGGGGGCTTTTAGAATTGTCCAGATGGGCTCTAGAAGGGTCTAGGGTCCTTTAGAATGGGTCTGGGGTGCTCTAGAAGGGTCTGGGGTCTTTTAAAATGGACGTGAGAAGATCTAGATGGGTCCAGGGGCCTTTAGAAGGTCTCTGGCGGCTCTAGAAGGGTCTGGGGTCCTCTAGAAGGGACGTGAGATGCTCTAGAAGGGTCCAGGGTCCTTTAGAAGGTCTCTGGTGGCTCTAGAAGGGTCTGGAGGCTTCTAGAAGGGATGTGAGAAGCTCTAGAAGGGTCCAGGGGCCTTTAGAACGTCTCTGGGGGGCTCTAGTGGGATCTGGGGTCTTTTAGAAGGACTCTGGGGCCCTCTAGAAGGGTCTAGGGTCCATTAGAATGGGTCTGGGAGGATTTAGAAGGGTCTAGATGCCTTTAGAACGTCTCTGGGGGGTCTAGAAGGGTCTGGGGTCTTTTAGAAGCGACGTGAGAAGCTCTAGAAGGGTCCAGGGTCCTTTAGAAGGTCTCTGGGGGGCTCTAGAAGGGTCTGTGGGCATTTAGAAGGGATGTGAGTGGCTGTAGAAGGGTCTGGGCGCCTTTAGAAGGTCTCTGGGGGGCTCTAGAAAGGTCTGGGTTCTTTTAGAAGGGACGTGAGAAGCTCTAGAAGGGTCCAAGGACCTTTAAAATAGTTCTGGGGGCTCTAGAGGAGTCTGGAGGCTGTTAGAATGGTCCCGATGGGCTCTAGAATGGCCTGGTCGCTTTTAGAAGGTCTCTGGGGGGCTCTCGAAGGGTCTGGGGTCTTTTAGAAGGGACGTGAGAAGCTCTAGAAGGGTCCAGGGGCCTTTAGAAGGTCTCTGGGGGGCACTCAAAGGGTCTGGGGGCTTTTAGAAGGGACGTGAGAAGCTCTGGAAGGGTCCAGGGGCCTTTAGAAGGGCTCTGGGGAGTCTGGAATGGTCTGGGGGCCTTTAGAATGGTCCAGAAGGGCTCTAGAATGGTCTTGGCACTTTTAGAAGGGCCCCGGTGGGTGCTAGAATGGTCTGGGGTCTTTTAGAATGGACGTCAGGTGCTCTAGAAGGGTCTGGGGGCTTTTAGAAGGGTCCAGTGGAGCTCTAGGAGGGTCTGGGGGCCTTTAGAAGGGCTCTGGCGGTCTTTAGAGACATCTGGGGGCCTTTAGAAGGACTCTGGGGGCCTCTAGAAGGGTCTAGAGGCCTTTAGATTTGTCTAGAGGGGCTCTAGAAGGACTAATCCCCTAACCCTAACACTTAACCCTAACCCCCTATCCCCAAACCTGACCCTAACCGGATAACCATAACACTAATCCCTACCCCCTAACCCTAATCCCTAAAACCCTAACCCTAACCCTAATCCCTTACACCCTACAGCGTCCCAGGGTGCTCCAGAGGGTTTCCAGAAGTCTTAGAAGAGTCCTACAAGGACCTAAGGAGGTCCCAGGGGGCTCCAGAGGCTTCCTGGTGACTCTAGAAGGGTCCTTGAAAGCCCTAAGTGGGTCCCAGGTGGATCTAGCGGGTACCTGTGGGTTCTAGAAGGTTCCTAGAAGGTCGTAAGGGGGTCCCAGGGGGCTCTAGAGGGTTCCTGGTGGTCCTAGAAGGTTCCTAGAAGGTCCTAAGGGGGTCCCAGAGCGCTCTAGAGGTATCCTCGTGGTCGTAGAAGGTTCCTATAAGGTTCTAAGGGGGTCCCAGGAGGCTCTAGAGGGTTCCTGGTGACTCTAGAAGGGTCCCAGTAAGCCCTAGAAAGGTCCCAGGGGGCTCTAGAGGGTTCCTGGAGACCCTAGAAGAGTCCCAGAAAGCCCTAGAAGGGTCCCACGGGGCTCTAGAGGGTTCTCGTGGGTCCTAGAAGGGTTCTAGAAGGCCCTAAGTGTGCCCAGAGGACTCCACAGGATTCTTCGTGGTCCTAGAAGAGCTCTAGAAGGCACTAAATAGGTCCAAGGTTGCTCTAGAGGGTTCCTCGTGGTCTTAGATGCATCTGAGAAGGCCCTAAGGGGTCCCAGGGGGCTCTAGAGGGTCCTTGGGGCACTAGAAGGGTCCTAGAAGGCCTTAAGTGGGTCTCAGGTGGCTCTAGGGGTTTCCTCATTGTCCTAGAAGGGTCCTAGGAGGCCCTAAGTGGGTCCCAGGGGGCTCTAGAGGGTTTCATGTGTTCCTAGAATAACCCAGAAGGCCCTAAGGAGGTCCCAGGTGGCTCTAGATGGTTTCTCGTGGTCCTAGAAGGGTCATAGAAAGCACTAAGGGGGTCCTAGGGAGCTCTAGAGGGTTCCTCGTCGTGCTAGAATGTACCTAGAAGGATCTAAGGGGGTCCCAAAGAGCTCTAGAGGGTTCTTCGAGGTCTTAGAAGCATCTGAGAAGGCCCTAAGGGGGTTCCAGGGGGCTCTAGAAGGTCCCTGGGGGCCCTAGAAAGGTCCTAGAAGGCCCTAAGAAGGTCCCAGGTGCCTCTAGAGAGTTCCTCGTGGTCTTAGAAGGGTTCTAGAAGGCCCTATGTGGTCCCAGGGGGCTCTAGAGGGTCCCTGGGACACTAGAAGTGTCCTAGACGGCCCTAAGTGGGTCTCAGGGTGCTCTAGGGGGTTCCTCGTTGTCCTAGAAGTGTCCTAGGAGGCCGTAAGTGGGTCCCAGGGGGCTCTAGAGGGCTCCTGGTGACTCTAGAAGTCTCCTATAAAGCTCTAGAAGGGTCCCAGGGGGCTCTAGAAGGTACATGGTGACACTAGACGGGTCCTAGAAAGACCTAGAATGGTCCCAGAGGGCTCTAGAGGGTTCCCTTGGGTCCTAGAAGCGTCCTAGAAGGCCCTAAATGGGTCCCAGGGGGCTCTAGAGGGTTCCTCGTGTTTCTAAAAGGGTCCTATAAGGCCCTAAGGGGGTCCCAGGGGTCTCTAGAGGGTTTCTCGTGGTCCTAGAATGGTCCTAGAAGACACTAAGGGGGTCCCAGGGGGTTCTACATGGTTTCTCGTGGTCCTAGAAGGCACCTAGAAGGGTCTAAGTGGGTCCCAGGGGGCTCTAGAGGGTTTCTCGTGGTCCTTGAAAGGTCCTAGATGGTCCTAAAGTGGTCCGAGGGAGTTCTAGAGGGTTCCTGGTTACTCTAGAAGTGTCCTAGAAAGCCCTAGAAGGGTCCAATGGGGCTCTAGAGGGTTCCCTGTGGTCCTTGAAGGGTCCTAGAAGGCCCTAAAATGGTCCCAGGGGGTTCTAGAGGGTTCCTGGTACTCCTAGAAGAGTCCTATAAGGATCCATGCGGTCCCAGGGGGCTCTAGAGGGTCCCTGGGGGCCCTAGAAGGGTCCTAGAAGGCCCTAAAGGGGACCCAGGGGGCTCTAGAGTGTTCGCCGGTGACTTACAATGGTCCTAGAAGGCCCTAAGTGGGTACTAGGGGGCTCTAGGTTGTTTCTCATGGTCCTAGAAGGGCCCTAGAAGGCCCTAAAGTGGTTCCAGGGGGCTTTAGAGTGTTCCCCGGGGTCTTACCATGGTCCTAGAAGGCCCTAAGTGGGTCCCAGGGGGCTCTAGAGGGTTTCTCGTGGTCCTAGAAGGGTCCTAGAAGGCCCTAAACTGGTCCCAGGGGGCTGTAGATTGTTTCTCATGGACCTAGAAGGGTCCTAGAAGTCCCTAAAGGGGTCCCAGGGGGCTCTAGAGGGTTCCTTGTGGCCCTAGAAGGGTCTTAGAAGGCCCTAAGTGTGCCCAGAGGACTCCAGAGGATTCTTCGTGGTCCTAGAAGAGCTCTAGAAGGCACTAAATGGGTCCAAGGTTGCTCTACAGGGTTCCTCGTGGTCTTAGAAGGGTCCTAGAAGGCTCTAAGGGGTCCCAGTGGGCTCTAGAGGGTCCCTGGGGGTCCTAGAAGGGTCCTAGAAGGCCCTAAGGAGGTCCCAGGGGTCTCTAGAGGGTTTCCCAGGGACTTACAATGATCCTAGAAGGCCCTACGGGGGTCCCAGGTGTCTCTAGAGGGTTTCTCGTGGTCCTAGAAGGGTCCTAGAAGGCCCTAAGGGGGTCCCAGGGGACTCTAGAGGGTTCCTGGTGCCTCTACAAGGGTCTTAGAAAATCCTAGCAATTTCCCAGGGGGTTCTAGATGGTTCCTTGTAGTTGTAGAAGTGTTCTAGAAGGCCTTTAATGGGTCCCATGGGGCTCTAGAGGGTTCCTCGTGGTCCTAGAATGGTCCTAGAATGCCCCAAGGGGTTCCCAGGGGGCTCTAGAGGGTTCCTGGGGCTCCTAGAAGGGTCCTAGAAGGCTCTAAGGGGGTCCCAGTGTGCTCTAGAAGGTCCCTGGGGGCACTAGAAGGGTCCTAGAAGGCACTAAATCGGTCCCAAGGGGCTCTAGAGGGTTCCCCGGCATCTTACAATGGTCCTACATGGCCCTAAGTTGTCCCAGGAGGCTCTAGAGGGTTCCATGTGTTCCTAGAATAACCCAGAAGGCCCTAAGGAGGTCCCAGGTGGCTCTAGATGGTTTCTCGTTGTCCTAGAAGGGTCCTAGAAGGCTCTAAGGGGGTCCTAGGGAGCTCTAGAGGGTTCCTCGTGGTGCTAGAATGTACCTAGAAGGCTCTAAGGGGGTCCCAGGTGGCTCTAGAGGGTTCTTTGTGGTCTTAGAAGCGTCCGAGAAGGCCCTAAGTGGGTCCCAGAGGGCTCTAGAAGGTCCCTGGGGGCCCTAGAAATGTCCTAGAAGGCCCTAAGGAGGTCCCAGGTGCCTCTAGAGAGTTTCTCGTGGTCTTAGAAGGGTTCTAGAAGGCCCTATGGGGTCCCAGGGGGCTCTAGAGGGTCCCTGGGACACTAGAAGTGTCCTAGAAGGCCCTAAGTTGGTTTCAGGGTGATCTAGGGGGTTCCTCATGTCCTAGAATTGTCCTAGGAGGCCCTAAGTGGGTCCCAGGGGGCTCTAGAGGGCTCCTGGTGACTCTAGAAGTCTCCTATAAAGCTCTAGAAGGGTCCCAGAAGGCTCTAGAGGGTTCCTGGTGACACTAGAAGGGTCCTAGAAAGACCTAGAATGGTCCCAGAGGGTTCTAGAGGGTTCCCGTGGGTCCTAGAAGGGTCCTAGAAGGCCCTAAAGGGGTCCCAAGGGGGTCTAGATGGTTCCTCGTGGTCCTAAAAGGGTCTTAGAAGGCCCTAAATGGGTCCCAGGGGGCTCTAGAGGGTTCCTCGTGGTTCTAAAAGGGTCCTAGAAGGCCCTAAGTGGGACCCAGGGGGCTCTAGAGGGTCCTTCGTGGTCTTAGAAGCGTCCGAGAAGGCCCTAAGGGTGTCCCAGGGGGCTCTAGAAGGTCCCTAGGGGCCCTAGAATGGTCCTAGAAGGCCCTAAGGAGGTCCCAGGGGGCTCTAGAGGGTTCCTGGTGGTCCTAGAAGGATTCTAGAAGGCCCTAAGTGGTTCCCAGAGGGCTCTAGAGGGTTTCTCGTTGTCCTAGAAGGGTCCTAGGAGGCCCTAAATGGGGCCCAGGGAGCTCTAGACGGTTCCTCGTGGTCCTAGGAGGATCCTAGAAGGACCTAAGTGGTTCCCAGAGGGCTCTGGATGGTTTCTTGTGGTCTTAGAATGGACCTAGAAGGCCCTAAAGTGGTCCCAGTGAACTCTAGAGGGTTCCTGGGGTTCCTAGAAGGGCCCTAGGAAGGTCTAAGAGGTTCCAGGGGGCTCTAGAGGGTCTCCGGGCGCCCTAGAATAGTCCTAGAAGGCCCTAAAGGGGTCCCAGGGGGCTCTAGAAGGTTTCTCGTGGTCCTAGAAGGGTCCTAGAAAGTCCTAAAGGGGTCCAAGGGAGCTTTAGAGGGTTCCTGGTGAATCTAGAAGTGTCCTAGAAAGCCCTAGAAGGGTCCCAGGGGGCTCTAGAGGTTTCCCTGTGGTCCTAGAAGGGTCCTAGAAGACCCTAAAGTGGTCCCAGGGGGCTCTAGATGGCTCCTGGTGCTCCTAGAAGGGTCCTAGAAGGCTCTAAGCTGTCCCAGGGGACTCTAGAGGGTACCTAGAGGGCCTAGAAGTGACCTAGAAGGCCCTAAAGGGGTCCCAGGGGGCTCTAGATGGTGCCTGTGGGTCCTAGAAGGGTCTTAGAAGGCCCTAAGGTGGTCCCAGGGGGCTCTAGAGGGTTCCTCGTGGTCCTAGAAGGGTTCTACAAAGCCCTAAGGGGTCCCAGTGGGCTCTAGAGGGTTCCTGGTGGTTTTAGAAGGCTCCCAGGGGTCTTTAGAGGGTCCCTGGAGGCCCTAGAAGTATCCTAGAAGGCACTAAAGGGGACCCAGGGGGCTCTAGAGTGTTCCCCGTGGTCTTACAATCGTCCTAGAAGGCCCTAAGGGGGTACCAGGGGTCTCTAGGTTGTTTCTCGTGGTCCTAAAAGGGTCCTAGAAGGCCCTAAAGTGGTCCCAGGGGGCTCTAGAGGGTTCCTGGTGGTCCTAGAAGGGTCCTAGAAGGCACTAAAGGGGTCCCAGGGGTCTCTAGAAGGTTCCCAGGGGTCTTACAATGATCCTAGAAGGCTCTAAGTGGGTCCCATGGGGCTCTAGATGGTTTCTCGTGGTCCTAGAAGGGTCCTAGAAGGCCCTAAAGGGGTCCCAGGGGGCTCTAGATTGTTTCTCGAGGTCCTAGAAGCGTCCTAGAAGGCTGTAAGTGCGTCCCAGGGGGCTCTAGAGGGTTTCTGGTGGTCCTAGAAGGATTCTAGAAGGCCCTAAGTGGTTCTCAGAGGGCTCTAGAGGGTTCCTCGTGGTCCTAGAAGGGTCTTAGAAGGCCATAAAGGGGTCCCAGGGTGCTCTAGAGGTCTTTAGTATGGATCTGGGTGGCTCTAGAAGGGTCTGGGCACTTTTGGAATGGATGTGAGAAGCTCTAGAAGGGTTCAGGGTCTTTTTGAATCTCCCTGGGGGGCTCTAGAAGGGTCTGGGGGCTTTTAGAATTGTCCAGATGGGCTCTAGAAGGGTCTAGGGTCCTTTAGAATGGGTCTGGGGTGCTCTAGAAGGGTCTGGGGTCTTTTAAAATGGACGTGAGAAGATCTAGATGGGTCCAGGGGCCTTTAGAAGGTCTCTGGCGGCTCTAGAAGGGTCTGGGGTCCTCTAGAAGGGACGTGAGATGCTCTAGAAGGGTCCAGGGTCCTTTAGAAGGTCTCTGGTGGCTCTAGAAGGGTCTGGAGGCTTCTAGAAGGGATGTGAGAAGCTCTAGAAGGGTCCAGGGGCCTTTAGAACGTCTCTGGGGGGCTCTAGTGGGATCTGGGGTCTTTTAGAAGGACTCTGGGGCCCTCTAGAAGGGTCTAGGGTCCATTAGAATGGGTCTGGGAGGATTTAGAAGGGTCTAGATGCCTTTAGAACGTCTCTGGGGGGTCTAGAAGGGTCTGGGGTCTTTTAGAAGCGACGTGAGAAGCTCTAGAAGGGTCCAGGGTCCTTTAGAAGGTCTCTGGGGGGCTCTAGAAGGGTCTGTGGGCATTTAGAAGGGATGTGAGTGGCTGTAGAAGGGTCTGGGCGCCTTTAGAAGGTCTCTGGGGGGCTCTAGAAAGGTCTGGGTTCTTTTAGAAGGGACGTGAGAAGCTCTAGAAGGGTCCAAGGACCTTTAAAATAGTTCTGGGGGCTCTAGAGGAGTCTGGAGGCTGTTAGAATGGTCCCGATGGGCTCTAGAATGGCCTGGTCGCTTTTAGAAGGTCTCTGGGGGGCTCTCGAAGGGTCTGGGGTCTTTTAGAAGGGACGTGAGAAGCTCTAGAAGGGTCCAGGGGCCTTTAGAAGGTCTCTGGGGGGCACTCAAAGGGTCTGGGGGCTTTTAGAAGGGACGTGAGAAGCTCTGGAAGGGTCCAGGGGCCTTTAGAAGGGCTCTGGGGAGTCTGGAATGGTCTGGGGGCCTTTAGAATGGTCCAGAAGGGCTCTAGAATGGTCTTGGCACTTTTAGAAGGGCCCCGGTGGGTGCTAGAATGGTCTGGGGTCTTTTAGAATGGACGTCAGGTGCTCTAGAAGGGTCTGGGGCTTTTAGAAGGGTCCAGTGGAGCTCTAGGAGGGTCTGGGGGCCTTTAGAAGGGCTCTGGCGGTCTTTAGAGACATCTGGGGGCCTTTAGAAGGACTCTGGGGGCCTCTAGAAGGGTCTAGAGGCCTTTAGATTTGTCTAGAGGGGCTCTAGAAGGACTAATCCCCTAACCCTAACACTTAACCCTAACCCCCTATCCCCAAACCTGACCCTAACCGGATAACCATAACACTAATCCCTACCCCCTAACCCTAATCCCTAAAACCCTAACCCTAACCCCGTAACCCTGAGCACATAACATGAAACCCTAACCCTAACCCCTAACCCTAACCCTAACCCTAACCCTCACCCTAAACCCTAACCCTAACCCTAACCATAAACCCTAACCCCTAACCCTAACCCTAATGACCCTAAACTCTAACCCTCACCCTAACCCCTAACCATAACCATAACCCTAACCATAACCCTAACCCTTATGACCCTAACCCTAACCTTAACCCTAATCTAACCCTAACCCTAACCCCTAAGCCTAACCCTAACCCTAACCCTAATGACCCTAACCCTAACCCTAATGACCCTAACCCTAACCCCTAACACTAACCCCTAACTCTAACCCCTAACACTAACCCTAATGACCCTAACCCTAACCCTATACCCCTAACCATAACCCTAACCCTTATGACCGTAAACCTAACCTTAACCCTAATCTAACCCTAACCTAACCCTAACCCTAACCCCTAACCCTAACCCTAATGACCCTAACCCTAACCCTAACCCCTAACCCTAACCCCTAACTCTAACCCCAACCCCTAACCCTAACCCTAATGACCCTAACCCAATCCTAACCCTAACCCTAACCCTAACCCCTAACCCTAACCCCTAACCCTAACCCCTAACCCTAACCCTAACCCTAAACCCTAACCCTAAACCCTAACCCTAACCATAACCCCTAACCCCTAACCCTAACCCCTAACTCTAACCCCTAACCCTAATGACCCTAACCCTAACCCTAACCCTATACCCCTATCCATATCCCCTAACCCTAACCCAAATCCTAACCCTAACCCTAATGACCCTAACCCTAACACTAACCCCTAACTTCTAGAGCTTCTCACGTCCCTACTAAAAGCCCCTGGACCCTTCTAGAGCCCCCTGGGTCCCTTCTAAAAGTGCCAAGACCCTTCTAGAGCCCATCTGGACAATTCTAAAGGCCCCCAGACCCCTCTGGACCCCCCAGAGACCTTCTAAAGGCCCCTGGACCCTTCTAGAGCTTCTCACGTCCCTTCTAAAAGCCCCCAGACCCTTCTAGAGCCCCCCAGAGACCTTCTAAAGGCCCCTGGACCCTTCTAGAGCTTCTCACGTCCCTTCTAAAAGCCCCCAGACCCATCTAGAGCCCCCCAGAGACATTCTAAAGGCACCTGGACCCTTCAAGAGCTTCTCACGCCCATTCTAAAAGAACCCAGACCCTTCTAGAGCCCCCCAGAGAGCTTCAAAAAGACCCTGAACCCTTCTAGAGCTTCTTACATCCCTTCTAAAAGCCCCCAGACCCTTCTAGAGCCCCCCAGATCCAATCTAAAGATATCTAGAGCCCCCTGGAACCCCTTTACGGCCTTCTAAGACCCTTCTAGGACCACGAGGAGCCATCTAGAGCCCCCTGGGACCCCTTAAGGCCTTCTAGGACCCATCTAGGACCACGAGAATCCCTCTAGAGCCCCCTGGGACCTCTTTAGGGCCTTCTTGGACCCTTCTAGGGCCCCCCAGGGACCCTCTAGAACCCACTGGGACCCACTTAGGGCCTTCTAGGACCCTTCTAGGACCACGAGAAACACTCTAGAGCCACCTGGGACTCCCGTAGGGCCTTCTAGGATCATTGTAAGCCCCCAGGGAACCCTCTAGAGCACCCTGGGACCCTTCTAGGGCTTTCTAGGACCCTTTTAGAATCACCAGGAACCCTCTAGAGCACACTGGGACCCTTCTAGGGCTTTCTTGGACACTTTTAGAGTCACCAGGAACCCTCTAGAGCCCCCTGGGACCCCTCTAGGACCACGAGAAACCCTCTAGAGCTCCCTGGGACCCACTTAGTGCCTTCTAGGACGCTTCTAGGGACACCAGAGACCCTCTAGAGCCCCCTGGGACACACTTAGGGCCTTCTAGGACCCTTCTAGGACCACGAGGAACCCTCTAGAGCCCCCTGAGACCCGCTTAGGACCTTCTAGGACCCTTCTATGACCACGAGGAACCCTCTAGAGCCACCTAGGACCCCCTTAGGGCCTTCTAGAACCCTTCTTGGACCCCCAGGGACCCTCTAGAGCCCACTGGACCCCCTTAGGGCCTTCTAGGACCCTTCTAAGACCACGAGAAACAATCTAGAGCCCCCTGGGACCCCCTTAGGGCCAACTAGGACCAGTGTAAGACCCTGGGGAACCCTCTAGAGCCCCCTGGGTCCCCTTTAGGGCCTTCTAGGACCCATCTAGGGACCCCAGGGACCCTCTAGAGCCCACTGGGACTGCCTTAGGGCCTACTAGGACCCTTCTAGGACTATGAGGAACCCTCTAGAGTCCCCTGGGACCCTTCTAGGGCTTTCTAGGACCATTCTAGGACCACGAGGAACCCTCTAGAGCCCCCTGGGACCCCCTTAGGGCATTCTAGGACCCTTCTAGGGCCCCCAGGGACCCTCTAGAGCCCCCTGGGACCCACTTAGGGCCTTCTAAGACCCTTCTAGGACCACCAGGAGCCCTCTATAGCCCTCTGGGACACCTTTTTGCACATTCTAGGACACTTCTAGTGCCCCCAGAGACCCTCTAGAGCTCCCTGGGAGTCTTTAGGGCCTACTAGGACCCTTCTAGGATCACCAGGAACCCTCTAGAGCCCTCTGGGACCCACTTAGGGCCTTCTAGGACCCTTCTATTACCACGAGGAACCCTCTAGAGCCCCCTGGGACTTGCTTAAGGCCTTCTAGAACCCTTCTAGGACCAGGAGAAACACTCTACAGCCCCCTGGGACTCCCTTAGGGCCTTCTAGGATCATTATAAGACCCTGGGGAACCCTCAAGAGCCTCGTGGGACCCCTTAGAGCCTTCTAGGACCCTTCTAGGACCACGAGGATCCCTCTAGACCCCCCTGGGACACCTTAGGGCCTTCTAGGGCTCTTCTAGCGCCCCCAGTGACCCTCTAGACCCCCCTGGAACTTGCTTAAGTCCTTCTAGAACCCTTCTAGGGCCACGAGGAACCCTCTAGAGCCCCCTGGGACCCCCTTAGGGCCTTCTAGGTCCATGGTAAAACCCCGGGGAACCCTCTAGAGCACCCTGGGTCCTATTTAAGGCCTTCTAGTACACTTCTAGGGCCCCCAGGGACCTTCTAGAGCCCCCTGGGTCCACTTAGGGCCTTTTAGGACCATTCTAGGACCAGGAGGAACCATCTAGAGCCCTCTGAGAACCCCTTAGGGCCTTCTAGGACCATTTTAAGTCTCCGGGGAACCATCTAGAGGCCCCTGAGACCCCTTAGAACATTCTAGGACCCTTCTATGACCACGAGGAACCTTCTAGAACCACCTGGGACCCCCTTAGGGCCGTCTAGGACCCTTCTCGGACCACCAGGAACCCTCTAGAGCCCCCTGGGACTTGCTTAAGGCCTTCTAGGACTCTTCTAGGACCACGAGGAAACCAGATAGAGCCCCCTGGGACCCACTTAGGGCCTTCTAGGACCATGGTAAGACCCCGGGGAACCCTCTAGAGCACCCTGCGTCCTCTTTAGGGACTTCTAGTACACTTCTAGGGACCAAGGGACTTTCTAGAGCCCCCTGGTTCCCTTTAGAGCCTTCTAGAACCCTTCTAGGAGCCCCAGGAACCCTCTAGAGCCCCTCTGGGACCCTCTTTGCGCCTTCTAGGACCCTTCTAGGACCACGAGGAACCCTCTAGAGCCCTCTGGGACCCCCTTAGGTCCTTCTAGGACCCTTCTAGACCCCCCAATAACCCTCTAGATCCCTCTGGGACCCCCTTAGGGCCTTCTAGCACCCTTCTAGGACCACAAGGATCTCTCTAGAGCCCACTGGGACCCCCTTAAGAACTTCAAGGACCCTTCTAGGACCACAAGAAACCATCTAGAACCCCTTGGGACTCACATAGGGCCTTCTAGGATCATTGTAAGACCCTGGGGAACCATCTAGAGCGTCGTGGGACCACTTAGAGCCTTCTAGGACGATTCTAGTACCACAAGGAACCCTCTAGAGCCCCCTGGGACCAATTTAGGGCCTTCTAGGACCCTTCTAGGAACACGAGGAACCCTCTAGAGCCCCCTGGGACCCCCTTAGGGCCTTCTAGGACCCTTCTAGGACACAGGGAACCCTCAAGAGCCCCCTGGGACCCCCTTAGGGCTTTCTAGGGCCATGGTAAGACCCTGGGGAACCCTCCAGAGCACCCTGGGTCCTCTTTAGTGCCTTCTAGTACCCTTCTAGGGCCCCCAGGGACCTTCTAGAGCCCCCTGGTTACCCTTTGAGCCTTCTAGAACCCTTCTAGGAGCCCCAGGAACCCTCTAGAGCCCGCTGGGACCCCCTTAGGGCCTTCTAGGACCCTTCTAGGACCACAAGGAACCCTCTAGAGCCCCCTGGGACCCCTTTAGGGCCTTCTAGGACAATTCTAGGGCTGCCAGGGTCCGTCTAGAGCACCCGGGACCCCTTTAGGGCCTTCTAGGACCCTTCTAGGACAACCAGGAGCCCTCTAGAGCCCCCTAGAACTCACTTAAGGCCTTCTAGGACTCTTCTAGTACCCCCAGGGACCCTCTAGAGCCCCCTGGGACCCTTTTAGGGCCTTCTAGGACCCTCCTAGGACCCACGGGTACCCTCTAGAGCCCTCTGGGACCCTTCTAGGCCTTTCTTGGACCCTTTTAGAATCACCAGGAACCCTCCAGAGTCCCCTGGGACCCTTCTAGGGCTTTCTAGGACCCTTCTAGGACCACGAGGAACCCTCTAGAGCCCCCAGGACCATTTTAGGGCCTTCTAGGACCCTTCTAGGACCACGAGAAACCATCTATAGCTCTCTGGGACCCCTTTAGGGCGTTCTAGGACTCTTCTAGGGTCCCCAGAGACCGTCTAGAGCCCCCTGGGATGCCTTAGAGCCTTCGAGGACCCTTCTAGGACCACGAGGAACCCTCTAGAGCCCCCTGGGACCCCCTTAGGGCATTCTAGGACCCTTCTAGGGCCCCCAGGGACCCTCTAGAGCCCCCTGGGACCCACTTAGGGCCTTCTAAGACCCTCCTAGGACCACCAGGAGCCCTCTATAGCCCTCTGGGACACCTTTTTGCACATTCTAGGACACTTCTAGTGCCCCCAGAGACCCTCTAGAGCTCCCTGGGAGTCTTTAGGGCCTACTAGGACCCTTCTAGGATCACCAGGAACCCTCTAGAGCCCTCTGGGACCCACTTAGGGCCTTCTAGGACCCTTCTAGGACCACGAGGAACCATCTAGAGCCCCCTGGAACCCCTTTAGGGCCTTCTAGGACCCTTCTAGGACCACCAGGAGCCCTCTAGAGCCCCCTAGGACCCACTTAGGGCCTTCTAGGACTCTTCTAGTACCCCCAGGGACCCTCTAGAGCCCGCTGGGACCCTTTTAGGGCCTTCTAGGACCCTCCTAGGACCCACGGGTACCCTCTAGAGCCCTCTGGGACCCCCTTAGGTCTTTCTAAGACCCTTCTAGGACCACCAGGAGCCCTCTATAGCCCTCTGGGACCCTCTTTGCGCCTTCTAGGACCCTTCTAGTGCCCCCAGGAACACTCTAGAACCACCTGGGACTCCTTAGAGCCTACTAGGACCCTTCTAGGACCACGAGAAACCCTCTAGAGCCCCCTGGGACCTCCTTAGGTCCTTCGAGGACCGTTCTAGGGTCACCAGGAACCCTCTAGAGCCCTCTGGGACCCACTTAGGGCCTTCTAGGACCCTTCTAGGACCACGAGGAACTCTCTAGAGCCCCCTGAGACTTGCTTAAGGCCTTCTAGGACTCTTCTAGGACCACGAGAAACCATCTAGAGCCCCCTGGGACCCACTTAGGGCATTCTAGGTTCATTTTAAGACCCTGGGGAACCCTCTAGAGCCTCGTGGTACCACTTAGAGCCTTGTAGGACCCTTCTAGGACCAGAAGGAACCCTCTAGAGCCCCCTGGGACCCCCTTAGGGCCTTCTAGGACAATTCTAGCGCCCCCAGGGACCCTCTAGAGCCCCCTGGGACACACTTAGGGCCTTCTAGGACCCTTCTAGGACACAGGAAACCCTCAAGAGCCCCCTGGGACCCCCTTAGGGCTTTCTAGGGCCATGGTAAGACCCTGGGGAACCCTCCAGAGCACCCTGGGTCCTCTTTAGTGCCTTCTAGTACCCTTCTAGGGCCCCCAGGGACCTTCTAGAGCCCCCTGGTTACCCTTTGAGCCTTCTAGAACCCTTCTAGGAGCCCCAGGAACCCTCTAGAGCCCGCTGGGACCCCCTTAGGGTCTTCTAGGACCCTTCTAGGACCACAAGGAACCCTCTAGAGCCGCCTGGGACCCCTTTAGGGCCTTCTAGGACAATTCTAGGGCCACCAGGGTCCGTCTAGAGCCCCCTGGGACCCCTTTAGGGCCTTCTAGGACCCTTCTAGGACCACCAGGAGCCCTCTAGAGCCCCCTAGGACCCACTTAGGGCCTTCTAGGACTCTTCTAGTACCCCCAGGGACCCTCTAGAGCCCGCTGGGACCCTTTTAGGGCCTTCTAGGACCCTCCTAGGACCCACGGGTACCCTCTAGAGCCCTCTGGGACCCTTCTAGGGCTTTCTTGGACCCTTTTAGAATCACCAGGAACCCTCCAGAGTCCCCTGGGACCCTTCTAGGGCTTTCTAGGACCCTTCTAGGACCACGAGGAACCCTCTAGAGCCCCCGGGACCATTTTAGGGCGTTCTAGGACCCTTCTAGGACCACGAGAAACCATCTATAGCTCTCTGGGACCCCTTTAGGGCGTTCTAGGACTCTTCTAGGGTCCCCAGAGACCGTCTAGAGCCCCCGGGGATGCCTTAGAGCCTTCGAGGACCCTTCTAGGACCACGAGGAACCCTCTAGAGCCCCCTGGGACCCCCTTAGGGCATTCTAGGACCCTTCTAGGGCCCCCAGGGACCCTCTAGAGCCCCCTGGGACCCCCTTAGGGCTTTCTAAGACCCTTCTAGGACCACCAGGAGACCTCTATAGCCCTCTGGGACCCTCTTTGCGCCTTCTAGGACCCTTCTAGTGCCCCCAGGGGCAATCTAGAGCCCCCTGGGACTCCTTAGAGCCTACTAGGACCCTTCTAGGACCACGAGAAACCCTCTAGAGCCCCCTGGGACCTTCTTAGGTCCTTCTAGGACCGTTCTAAGGTCACCAGGAACCCTCTAGAGTCCTCTGGGACCCACTTAGGGCCTTCTAGGACCCTTCTAGGACCACGAGGAAATCTCTAGAGCCCTCTGAGACTTGCTTAAGGCCTTCTAGGACTCTTCTAGGACCACGAGAAACCATCTAGAGCCCCCTGGGACCCACTTAGGGCATTCTAGGTTCATTTTAAGACCCTGGGGAACCCTCTAGAGCCTCGTGGTACCACTTAGAGCCTTGTAGGACCCTTCTAGGACCAGAAGGAACCCTCTAGAGCCCTCTGGGACCCACTTAGGGCCTTCTAGGACAATTCTAGCGCCCCCAGGGACCCTCTAGAGCCCCCTGGGACACACTTAGGGCCTTCTAGGACCCTTCTAGGACACAGGGAACCCTCAAGAGCCCCCTGGGACCCCCTTAGGGCTTTCTAGGGCCATGGTAAGACCCTGGGGAACCCTCCAGAGCACCCTGGGTCCTCTTTAGTGCCTTCTAGTACCCTTCTAGGGCCCCCAGGGACCTTCTAGAGCCCCCTGGTTACCCTTTGAGCCTTCTAGAACCCTTCTAAGAGCCCCAGGAACCCTCTAGAGCCCGCTGGGACCCCCTTAGGGCCTTCTAGGACCCTTCTAGGACCACAAGAAACCCTCTAGAGCCGCCTGGGACCCCTTTAGGGCCTTCTAGGACAATTCTAGGGCCGCCAGGGTCCGTCTAGAGCCCCCTGGGACCCCTTTAGGGCCTTCTAGGACCCTTCTAGGACCACCAGGAGCCCTCTAGAGCCCCCTAGGACCCACTTAGGGCCTTCTAGGACTCTTATAGTACCCCCAGGGACCCTCTAGAGCCACCTGGGACCCTTTTAGGGCCTTCTAGGACCCTCCTAGGACCCACGGGTACCCTCTAGAGCCCTCTGGGACCCTTCTAGGCCTTTCTTGGACCCTTTTAGAATCACCAGGAACCCTCTAGAGCCCCCGGGACCCTTCTAGGGCCTTCTAGGACCCTTCTAGGACCACGAGAAACCATCTATAGCTCTCTGGGACCCCTTTAGGGCGTTCTAGGACTCTTCTAGGGTCCCCAGAGACCGTCTAGAGCCCCCTAGGATGCCTTAGAGCCTTCGAGGACCCTTCTAGGACCACGAGGAACCCTCTAGAGCCCCCTGGGACCCCCTTAGGGCATTCTAGGACCCTTCTAGGGCCCCCAGGGACCCTCTAGAGCCCCCTGGGACCCACTTAGGGCCTTCTAAGACCCTTCTAGGACCACCAGGAGCCCTCTAGAGCCCTCTGGGACACCTTTTTGCACATTCTAGGACACTTCTAGTGCCCCCAGAGACCCTCTAGAGCTCCCTGGGAGTCTTTAGGGCCTACTAGGACCCTTCTAGGATCACCAGGAACCCTCTAGAGCCCTCTGGGACCCACTTAGGGCCTTCTAGGACCCTTCTAGGACCACGAGGAACCCTCTAGAGCCCCCTGGGACCCCCTTAGGGCATTCTAGGACCCTTCTAGGGCCCCCAGGGACCCTCTAGAGCCCCCTGGGACCCCCTTAGGGCTTTCTAAGACCCTTCTAGGACCACCAGGAGCCCTCTAGAGCCCTCTGGGACCCACTTTGCGCCTTCTAGGACCCTTCTAGTGCCCCCAGGGACACTCTAGAGCCCCCTGGGACTCTTTAGGGCCTACTAGGACCCTTCTAGGACCACGAGGAACCCTCTAGAGCCCCCTGGGACCTCCTTAGGTCCTTCTAGGACCGTTCTAGGGTCACCAGGAACCCTCTAGAGCCCTCTGGGACCCACTTAGGGCCTTCTAGGACCCTTCTAGGACCATGAGGAACTATCTAGAGCCCCCTGGGACTTGCTTAAGGCCTTCTAGGACCCTTCTAGGACCACAAGAAACCCTCTAGAGCCCCCTGGGACCCCTTTAGGGCCTTCTAGGACAATTCTAGGGCCGCCAGGGTCCGTCTAGAGCCCCCTGGGACCCCTTTAGGTCCTTCTAGGACCCTTCTAGGACCACCACGAACCCTCTAGAGCCCCCTAGGACCCACTTAGGGCCTTCTAGGACTCTTCTAGTACCCCCAGGGACCCTCTAGAGCCCCCTGGGACCCTTTTAGGGCCTTCTAGGACCCTCCTAGGACCCACGGGTACCCTCTAGAGCCCTCTGGGACCCTTCTAGGCCTTTCTTGGACCCTTTTAGAATCACCAGGAACCCTCTAGAGCCCCCGGGACCCTTCTAGGGCCTTCTAGGACCCTTCTAGGACCACGAGAAACCATCTATAGCTCTCTGGGACCCCTTTAGGGCGTTCTAGGACTCTTCTAGGGTCCCCAGAGACCGTCTAGAGCCCCCTGGGACCCACTTAGGGCTTTCTAAGACACTTCTAGGACCACCAGGAGCCCTCTATAGCCCTCTGGGACACCTTTTTGTACATTCTAGGACACTTCTAGTGCCCCCAGAGACCCTCTAGAGCTCCCTGGGAGTCTTTAGGGCCTACTAGGACCATTCTAGGATCACCAGGAACCCTCTAGAGCCCTCTGGGACCCACTTAGGGCCTTCTAGAACCTTTCTAGGACCACGAGGAACCCTCTAGAGCCCCCTGGAACCCCCTTAGGGCATTCTAGGACCCTTCTAGGGCCCCCAGGGACCCTCTAGAGCCCCCTGGGACCCCCTTAGGGCTTTCTAAGACCCTTCTAGGACGACCAGGAGCCCTCTATAGACCTCTGGGACCCTCTTTGCGCCTTCTAGGACCCTTCTAGTGCCCCCAGGGACACTCTAGAGCCACCTGGGACTCCTTAGGGCCTACTAGGACCCTTCTAGGACCACGAGAAACCCTCTAGAGCCCCCTGGGACCTCCTTGGGTCCTTCTAGGACCGTTCTAGTGTCACCAGGAACCCTCTAGAGCCCTCTGGGACCCACTTAGGGCCTTCTAGGACCCTTCTAGGACCACGAGGAACTCTCTAGAGCCCCCTGGGACTTGCTTAAGGCCTTCTAAGACTCTTCTAGGACCACGAGAAACCATCTAGAGCCCCCTGGGACCCACTTAGGGCATTCTAGGTTCATTTTAAGACCCTGGGGAACTCTCTAGAGCCTCGTGGTACCACTTAGAGCCTTGTAGGACTCTTCTAGGACCAGAAGGAACCCTCTAGAGCCCCCTGGGACCCCCTTAGGGCCTTCTAGGACAATTCTAGCGCCCCCAGGGACCCTCTAGAGCCCCCTGGGACACACTTAGGGCCTTCTAGGACCCTTCTAGGACACAGGGAACCCTCAAGAGCCCCCTGGGACCCCCTTAGGGCTTTCTAGGGCCATGGTAAGACCCTGGGGAACCCTCCAGAGCACCCTGGGTCCTCTTTAGTGCCTTCTAGTACCCTTCTAGGGCCCCCAGGGACCTTCTAGAGCCCCCTGGTTACCCTTTGAGCCTTCTAGAACCCTTCTAGGAGCCCCAGGAACCCTCTAGAGCCCGCTGGGACCCCCTTAGGGCCTTCTAGGACCATTCTAGGACCACAAGGAACCCTCTAGAGCCCCCTGGGACCCCTTTAGGGCCTTCTAGGACAATTCTAGGGCCGCCAGGGTCCATCTAGAGCCCCCTGGGACCCCTTTAGGGCCTTCGAGGACCCTTCTAGGACCACCAGGAGCCCTCTAGAGCCCCCTAGGACCCACTTAGGGCCTTCTAGGACTCTTCTAGTACCCCCAGGGACCCTCTAGAGCCCGCTGGGACCCTTTTAGGGCCTTCTAGGACCCTCCTAGGACCCACGGGTACCCTCTATAGCCGTCTGGGTCCCTTCTAGGCCTTTCTTGGACCATTTTAGAATCACCAGGAACCCTCCAGAGTCCCCTGGGACCCTTCTAGGGCTTTCTAGAACCCTTTTAGAATCACCAGGAACCCTCCAGAGTCCCCTGGGACCCTTCTAGGGCTTTCTAGGACCATTCTAGGACCACGAGGAACCCTCTGGATCTCCCTGGGGTCCCCTTAGGGCCTTCTAGGACCCTTCTAGGACCACAAGGAACCCTCTAGAGCCCTCTGTAACACATTTTGTGCCTTCTAGGAGACTTTTAGTGCCCCCAGGGACCCTCTAGGCCCCCCTGTGACCCATTTAGGGCCTTCTAGGACAATTCTAGGGCCCCCAGGGACACTCTAGAGCCCCGTGGGACCCCTTAGAGCATTCTAGGACACTTCTAGGAGCCCCAGGAACCTTCTAGAACCCTCTGGGACCCACTTAGGCCCTTCTAGGACCCTTCTAGGACCACCAGGAACCTTCTAAAGCCCTCTGGGACCCCCTTAAAGCCTTCTAGGACCCTTCTAGTGCTCCCAGGAACCCTCTAGAGCCCCCTGGGACCCCTTTATGGCCTTCTAAGACCCTTCTAGGACCACAAGAAACGCTCTAGAGCCCCCAGGGACTCCCTTAGGGCCTTCTAGGACCCTTCTAGGATCACCAGGATCCCTTTAGAGCCTTCTGGGACCCACTTAGGTCCTTCTAGTACCGTTCTAGGACCACGAAAAACTCTCTACAGCCCCCTGGGACGCCCTTAGGGCCTTCTAGGACCCTTCTAGGACCACGAGAAACCATCTAGAGCTCCCTGGGAACCCCTTACGGCCTTCTAGGATCATTGTAAGACCCCGGGGAACCCTCTAGAGCTCCCTCGGACCTCTTTAGGCCCTTCTAGGGCCCTTCTAGGACCACCAGGGACACTCTAGAGCCCTCTGGGACCCCCTTAGGGCCTTCTAGGACCATTCTAGTGCCCCCAGGGACCCTCTAGAGCCCCCTGGGACCCCTTTAGGTCCTTCTAGGACCCTTCTAGGGCCACCAGGGACACTCTAGAGCCCCCTGGGACCCCCTTAGGGCCTGCTAGGTGTCTTCTACGACCACGAGGAACCATCTAGAACCCCCTGAGACCACTTAGGACCTTCTAGGACAATTGCATGACTCCAGGGAACCCCCTAGAGTCGTCTGGGACCCCCTTAGTGTCTACTAGGACCATTGTAAGACCCCAGGGAACACTCTAGAGTCCCCTAGGACTCCTTAAGGCCTTCTAGGACCCTTCTAGGACCACGAGAAACCCTCTAGAGCCCCCAGGAACTCCCTTAGGGCCTTCTAGGACCCTTCTAGTATCACCAGGAACCCTCTAGAGCCATCTGGGACCCACTTAGGACCTTCTAGGACCCTTCTAGGACCACGAGAAACCATCCAGAGCCCCCTGGGACTCCTTAGAGCCTTCTAGGACCCTTCTAGGAGTCCCTGAATCCCTCTAGAGCCCCATGGGACCCACTTAGGTCCTTCTAGGACACTTTAAACACAACCAGCATCCCTCTAGAGCTCACTGGGAAGCATTTAGGGCCTTCTAAGACCCTTCTAGGACCACGAGGAACCCTCTAGAGCCCCCTGGGACCATTTTAGGGCCTTCTAGGTCCCTTCTAGGACCACTAGGAACCATGTAGACCCCCTGGGACAATTTAGGACCTTCTAGAACCATTGTAAGACCATGGGGATCCCTGTAGAGCCCTCTGGGACCCCCTTAGGACCTTCTAGGACCCTTCTAGGACCACCAGGATCCCTCTAGAGCCCCCTGGAACCAACTTAGGGCCTTCTAAAACCCTTCTAGGACCTTGAGGAACGCTCTAGAGCTCTTTGGGACCCCTATAGAAGGGTCTGGAGGCCTTCAGAAGGGTCCTGAGGGGCTCTAGAAGGGTCCAACTTGGATCTCAAACGGTCTAGGGCCTTCAGATTGGTCCTGGGGGGCTCTAGAAGGGTCTTGGAACCTTCATAAAGATCCTGACTGGCTCTAGAAGGGTTCTGAGGGGCTCTAGAAGGGTCTGGGGGCATTCAGAAGGGTCCTGAGGGGCTCTAGAAGGGTCTGGGAGCCTTTAGAAGGGTCCTCGGGGGCTCTAGAAAGTCATAGAAGGGTCTTAGAAGGCCCTAACAGCGTCCCAGGGTGCTCCAGAGGGTTTCCAGAAGTCTTAGAAGAGTCCTACAAGGACCTAAGGAGGTGCCAGGGGGCTCCAGAGGCTTCCTGGTGACTCTAGAAGGGTCCTTGAAAGCCCTAAGTGGGTCCCAGGTGGATCTAGCGGGTACCTGTGGGTTCTAGAAGGTTTCTAGAAGGTCGTAAGGGGGTCCCAGGGGGCTCTAGAGGGTTCCTGGTGGTCCTAGAAGGTTCCTAGAAGGTCCTAAGGGGGTCCCAGAGCGCTCTAGAGGTATCCTCGTGGTCGTAGAAGGTTCCTATAAGGTTCTAAGGGGGTCTCAGGGGGCTCTAGATGGTTCCTCGTGGCCCTAGGAGGGTCCTAGAAAGCCCTAAGCGGGTCCCAGGAGGCTCTAGAGGGTTCCTGGTGACTCTAGAAGGGTCCCAGTAAGCCCTAGAAAGGTCCCAGGGGGCTCTAGAGGGTTCCTGGAGACCCTAGAAGAGTCCCAGAAAGCCCTAGAAGGGTCCCACGGGGCTCTAGAGGGTTCTCGTGGGTCCTAGAAGGGTTCTAGAAGGCCCTAAGGGTGCCCAGAGGACTCCAGAGGATTCTTCGTGGTCCTAGAAGAGCTCTAGAAGGCACTAAATAGGTCCAAGGTTGCTCTAGAGGGTTCCTCGTGGTCTTAGATGCGTCCGAGAAGGCCCTAAGGGGTCCCAGGGGGCTCTAGAGGGTCCTTGGGGCACTAGAAGGGTCCTAGAAGGCCTTAAGTGGGTCTCAGGTGGCTCTAGGGGTTTCCTCGTTGTCCTAGAAGGGTCCTAGGAGGCCCTAAGTGGGTCCCAGGGGGCTCTAGAGGGTTTCATGTGTTCCTAGAATAACCCAGAAGGCCCTAAGGAGGTCCCAGGTGGCTCTAGATGGTTTCTCGTGGTCCTAGAAGGGTCATAGAAAGCACTAAGGGGGTCCTAGGGAGCTCTAGAGGGTTCCTCGTGGTGCTAGAATGTACCTAGAAGGCTCTAAGGGGGTCCCAAAGAGCTCTAGAGGGTTCTTCGAGGTCTTAGAAGCATCTGAGAAGGCCCTAAGGGGGTTCCAGGGGGCTCTAGAAGGTCCCTGGGGGCCCTAGAAAGGTCCTAGAAGGCCCTAAGAAGGTCCCAGGTGCCTCTAGAGAGTTCCTCGTGGTCTTAGAAGGGTTCTAGAAGGCCCTATGTGGTCCCAGGGGGCTCTAGAGGGTCCCTGGGACACTAGAAGTGTCCTAGAAGGCCCTAAGTGGGTCTCAGGGTGCTCTAGGGGGTTCCTCGTTGTCCTAGAAGTGTCCTAGGAGGCCCTAAGTGGGTCCCAGGGGGCTCTAGAGGGCTCCTGGTGACTCTAGAAGTCTCCTATAAAGCTCTAGAAGGGTCCCAGGGGGCTCTAGAAGGTACATGGTGACACTAGACGGGTCCTAGAAAGACCTAGAATGGTCCCAGAGGGCTCTAGAGGGTTCCCTTGGGTCCTAGAAGCGTCCTAGAAGGCCCTAAAGGGGTCCCAGGGGGCTCTAGATGGTTCCTCGTGGTCTTAAAAGGGTCTTAGAAGGCCCTAAATGGGTCCCAGGGGGCTCTAGAGGGTTCCTCGTGTTTCTAAAAGGGTCCTATAAGGCCCTAAGGGGGTCCCAGGGGTCTCTAGAGGGTTTCTCGTGGTCCTAGAATGGTCCTAGAAGACACTAAGGGGGTCCCAGGGGGTTCTACATGGTTTCTCGTGGTCCTAGAAGGCACCTAGAAGGGTCTAAGTGGGTCCCAGGGGGCTCTAGAGGGTTTCTCGTGGTCCTTGAAGGGTCCTAGACGGTCCTAAAGTGGTCCGAGGGAGTTCTAGAGGGTTCCTGGTTACTCTAGAAGTGTCCTAGAAAGCCCTAGAAGGGTCCCAGGGGGCTCTAGAGGGTTCCCTGTGGTCCTTGAAGGGTCCTAGAAGGCCCTAAAATGGTCCCAGGGGGTTCTAGAGGGTTCCTGGTACTCCTAGAAGAGTCCTATAAGGATCCATGCGGTCCCAGGGGGCTCTAGAGGGTCTCCGGGCGCCCTAGAATAGTCCTAGAAGGCCCTAAAGGGGTCCCAGGGGGCTCTAGAGCGTTCCCCGGGGTCTTACCATGGTCCTAGAAGGCCCTAAGTGGGTCCCAGGGGGCTCTAGAAGGTTTCTCGTGGTCCTAGAAGGGTCCTAGAAAGTCCTAAAGGGGTCCAAGGGAGCTTTAGAGGGTTCCTGGTGAATCTAGAAGTGTCCTAGAAAGCCCTAGAAGGGTCCCAGGGGGCTCTAGAGGTTTCCCTGTGGTCCTAGAAGGGTCCTAGAAGACCCTAAAGTGGTCCCAGGGGGCTCTAGATGGCTCCTGGTGCTCCTAGAAGGGTCCTAGAAGGCTCTAAGCTGTCCCAGGGGACTCTAGAGGGTACCTAGAGGGCCTAGAAGTGACCTAGAAGGCCCTAAAGGGGTCCCAGGGGGCTCTAGATGGTGCCTGTGGGTCCTAGAAGGGTCTTAGAAGGCCCTAAGGTGGTCCCAGGGGGCTCTAGAGGGTTCCTCGTGGTCCTAGAAGGGTTCTACAAAGCCCTAAGGGGTCCCAGTGGGCTCTAGAGGGTTCCTGGTGGTCCTAGAAGGGTCCTAGAAGGCACTAAAGGGGTCCCAGGGGTCTCTAGAAGGTTCCCAGGGGTCTTACAATGATCCTAGAAGGCTCTAAGTGGGTCCCATGGGGCTCTAGGTTGTTTCTCGTGGTCCTAAAAGGGTCCTAGAAGGCCCTAAAGTGGTCCCAGGGGGCTCTAGAGGGTTCCTGGTGGTCCTAGAAGGGTCCTAGAAGGCACTAAAGGGGTCCCAGGGGTCTCTAGAAGGTTCCCAGGGGTCTTACAATGATCCTAGAAGGCTCTAAGTGGGTCCCATGGGGCTCTAGATGGTTTCTCGTGGTCCTAGAAGGGTCCTAGAAGGCCCTAAAGGGGTCCCAGGGGGCTCTAGATTGTTTCTCGAGGTCCTAGAAGCGTCCTAGAAGGCCGTAAGTGCGTCCCAGGGGGCTCTAGAGGGTTCCTGGTGGTCCTAGAAGGATTCTAGAAGGCCCTAAGTGGTTCTCAGAGGGCTCTAGAGGGTTCCTCGTGGTCCTAGAAGGGTCTTAGAAGGCCATAAAGGGGTCCCAGGGTGCTCTAGAGGTCTTTAGTATGGATCTGGGGGGCTCTAGAAGGGTCTGGGCGCTTTTGGAATGGATGTGAGAAGCTCTAGAAGGGTTCAGGGTCTTTTTGAATCTCCCTGGGGGGCTCTAGAAGGGTCTGGGGGCTTTTAGAATTGTCCAGATGGGCTCTAGAAGGGTCTAGGGTCCTTTAGAATGGGTCTGGGGTGCTCTAGAAGGGTCTGGGGTCTTTTAAAATGGACGTGAGAAGATCTAGATGGGTCCAGGGGCCTTTAGAATGTCGCTGAGGGCCTCTAGAAGGGTCTGGGGTCCTCTAGAAGGGACGTGAGATGCTCTAGAAGGGTCCAGGGTCCTTTAGAAGGTCTCTGGCGGCTCTAGAAGGGTCTGGAGGCTTCTAGAAGGGATGTGAGAAGCTCTAGAAGGGTCCAGGGGCCTTTAGAAGGTCTCTGGGGGGCTCTAGAAGGGTCTGGGGGCCTTTAGAAAGGACGTGAGAATCTCTAGAAGGGTCCAGGGGCCTTTAGAAGGTCTCTGGGGGGCTCTAGTGGGATCTGGGGTCTTTTAGAAGGACTCTGGGGCCCTCTAGAAGGGTCTAGGGTCCATTAGAATGGGTCTGGGAGGATTTAGAAGGGTCTAGATGCCTTTAGAACGTCTCTGGGGGGTCTAGAAGGGTCTGGGGTCTTTTAGAAGTGACGTGAGAAGCTCTAGAAGGGTCCAGGGTCCTTTAGAAGGTCTCTGGGGGGCTCTAGAAGGGTCTGTGGGCATTTAGAAGGGATGTGAGTGGCTGTAGAAGGGTCTGGGCGCCTTTAGAAGGTCTCTGGGGGGCTGTAGAAAGGTCTGGGTTCTTTTAGAAGGGACGTGAGAAGCTCTAGAAGGGTCCAAGGACCTTTAAAATAGTTCTGGGGGCTCTAGAGGAGTCTGGAGGCTGTTAGAATGGTCCAGATGGGCTCTAGAATGGCCTGGTCACTTTTAGAAGGTCTCTGGGGGGCTCTCGAAGGGTCTGGGGTCTTTTAGAAGGGACGTGAGAAGCTCTAGAAGGGTCCAGGGGCCTTTAGAAGGTCTCTGGGGGGCACTCAAAGGGTCTGGGGGCTTTTAGAAGGGACGTGAGAAGCTCTGGAAGGGTCCAGGGGCCTTTAGAAGGGCTCTGGGGAGTCTAGAATGGTCTGGGGGCCTCTAGAATGGTCCAGAAGGGCTCTAGAATGGTCTTGGCACTTTTAGAAGGGCCCCGGTGGGTGCTAGAATGGTCTGGGGTCTTTTAGAATGGACGTCAGGTGCTCTAGAAGGGTCTGGGGGCTTTTAGAAGGGTCCAGTGGAGCTCTAGGAGGGTCTGGGGGCCTTTAGAAGGGCTCTGGCGGTCTTTAGAGACATCTGGGGGCCTTTAGAAGGACTCTGGGGGCCTCTAGAAGGGTCTAGAGGCCTTTAGATTTGTCTAGAGGGGCTCTAGAAGGACTAATCCCCTAACCCTAACACTTAACCCTAACCCCCTATCCCCAACCCTGACGCTAACCGGATAACCATAACCCTAATCCCTATCCCCCTAACCCTAATCCCTTACACCCTAACCCTAACCCCGTAACCCTAAGCACATAACACTAAACCCTAACCCTAACCCTAACCTTAACCCCTAACCCTCACCCTAAACCCTAACCATAACCCTAACCCTAACCACAAACCCTAACCCCTAACCCTAACTCTAACCCTAACCCTAACCCTAATGACCCTAAACTCTAACCCTCACCCTAACCCCTAACCATAACCATAACCCTAACCATAACCCTAACACTTATGACCCTAACCCTAACCTTAACCCTAATCTAACCCTAAACTAACCTTAACCACTAAGCCTAACCCTAACCCCTAACCCTAAGCCTAAACCCTAACCCTAAACCCTAACCCTAAACCTAACCCTAAACCTAACCCTAACACTAACCCTAATGACCCTAACCCTAACCCTAAACCTAACCCCTAACCCTAACCCTAACACTAAACCTAACCCCTAACCCCTAACCCTAATGACCCTAACCCTAATCCTAACCCCTAACTCTAACCCCTAACCCCTAACCCCTAACCCCTAACCCCTAACCCCTAACCCTAACCCCTAACCCTAAACCCTAACTCTAACCATAACCCCTAACCCCTTACCCTAACCCTAATGACCCTAACACTAACCCCTAACTTCTAGAGCTTCTCACGTCCCTACTAAAAGCCCCTGGACCCTTCTAGAGCCCCCTGGGTCCCTTCTAAAAGTGCCAAGACCCTTCTAGAGCCCATCTGGACAATTCTAAAGGACCCCAGATCCCTCTGGACCCCCCAGAGACCTTCTAAAGGCCCCTGGACCCTTCTAGAGCTTCTCACGTCCCTTCTAAAAGCCCCCAGACCCTTCTAGAGCCCCCCCGAGACATTATAAAGGCCCCTGGACCCTTCTAGAGCTTCTCATGACCCTTTTAAAAGCCCCCAGACCCATCTAGAGCCCCCCAGAGACATTCTAAAGGCACCTGGACCCTTCAAGAGCTTCTCACGCCCATTCTAAAAGAACCCAGACCCTTCTAGAGCCCCCCAGAGAGCTTCAAAAAGACCCTGAACCCTTCTAGAGCTTCTTACATCCCTTCTAAAAGACCCCAGACCCTTCTAGAGCCCCCCAGATCCAATCTAAAGATATCTAGAGCCCCCTGGGACCCCTTTACGGCCTTCTAAGACCCTTCTAGGACCACGAGGAGCCATCTAGAGCCCCCTGGGACCCCTTAAGGCCTTCTAGGACCCATCTAGGACCACGAGAATCCCTCTAGAGCCCCCTGGGACCTCTTTAGGGCCTTCTTGGACCCTTCTAGGGCCCCCCAGGGACCCTCTAGAACCCACTGGGACCCACTTAGGGCCTTCTAGGACCCTTCTAGGACCACGAGAAACCCTCTAGAGCCACCTGGGACTCCCGTAGGGCCTTCTAGGATCATTGTAAGCCCCCAGGGAACCCTCTAGAGCCCTCTGGGACCCTTCTAGGGCTTTCTAGGACCCTTTTAGAATCACCAGGAACCCTCTAGAGCACCCTGGGACCCTTCTAGGGCTTTCTTGGACACTTTTACAGTCACCAGGAACCCTCTAGAGCCCCCTGGGACCCCTCTAGGACCACGAGAAACCCTCTAGAGCTCCCTGGGACCCACTTAGTGCCTTCTAGGACGCTTCTAGGGACACCAGAGACCCTCTAGAGCCCCCTGGGACACACTTAGGGCCTTCTAGGACCCGTCTAGGACCACGAGGAACCCTCTAGAGCCCCCTGAGACCCGCTTAGGACCTTCTAGGACCCTTCTATGACCATGAGGAACCCTCTAGAGCCACCTAGGACCCCCTTAGGGCCTTCTAGAACCCTTCTTGACCCCCAGGGACCCTCTAGAGCCCACTGGCCCCCCTTAGGGCCTTCTAGGACCCTTCTAGGACCACGAGAAACAATCTAGAGCCCCCTGGGACCCCCTTAGGGCCAACTAGGACCAGTGTAAGACCCTGGGGAATCCTCTAGAGCCCCCTGGGTCCCCTTTAGGGCCTTCTAGGACCCTTCTAGGGACCCCAGGGACCCTCTAGAGCCCACTGGGACTGCCTTAGGGCCTACTAGGACCCTTCTAGGACTATGAGGAACCCTCTAGAGCCCCCTGGGACACACTTAGGGCCATCTAGGACCCTTCTAGGACCCACGGGAACCATCTAGAGCCCCGTGGGACCCCCTTCGGGCCTTCTAGGACACTTCTAAGTCCTCCAGGGACCCTCTAGAGCCCCCTGGGACCGCTTAGAGCCTTCTAGGACCCTTCTAGGACCTGTGGGTACCCTCTAGAGCCCCCTGGGACCCTTCTAGGGCTTTCTAGGACACATCTAGAGTCACCAGAAACCCTCTAGAGATCCCTTGGACCCCTTAAGGGCCTTCTAGGACCCTTCTAGGACCACGAGAAAACTTCCAGAGCCCCCTGGGACCCACTTAGGGCCTTCTAGGACCATTTTAAGACCCCGGGGAACCCTGTAGAGCCCCCTGGGACCCCTTTAGGGCCTTCTAAGACCATTTTAAGATATCGGGTAACCCTCTAGAGCCCCCTGGGACCCCCTTAGGGCCTTCTAGGACCATGGTAAGACCCCGGGGAACCCTCCAGAGCACCCTGGGTCCTCTTCAGTGCCTTCTAGTACCCTTCTAGGGCCCCCAGAGACCTTCTAGAGCCCCCTGGTTACACTTTGAGCCTTCTAGAACCCTTCTAGGAGCCCCAGGAACCCTCTAGAGCTTCCTGAGACCCCCTTAGGGCCTTCTAGGACCCTTCTAGGACGGCGAGGAACCCTCTAGAGCCCTCTGGGACCCCCTTAGGGCCTTCTAGGGCCCTTCTAGTGCAGGCAGGGACCCTCTAGAGCCCCCTGGGACCCACTCAGGGCCTTCTAGGACCATTTTAAGACTCTCTGGAACCATCTAGAGCCCCCTGGGAAAACTTAGAGCATTCTAGGACCCTTCTAGGACCCCAGGAATATTCTAGAGCCCCCTGGGACCCTTTTAGGGCCTTCTAGGACCCTTCTCGGACCACCAGGAACCCTCTAGAGCCCCCTGTGACACTCTTAGGGCCTTCTAGGACTCTTCTAGGACCACGAGGAAACAATCTAGAGCCCCCTGGGTCCCGCTTAGGGCCTTCTAGGACCAAGGTAAGACCCCGGGGAACCCTCTAGAGCACCCTGGGTCCTCTATACAGCCTTCTAGGACCCTTCTAGGACCACCAGGATCCCTCTAGAGCCCCCTGGGACCCACTTAGGGCCATCTAGGGGTCTTCTAGGACCACGAGTAACCATCTAGAGACCCGTGGGATGACTTAAGGGCCTTCTAGGGGTCTTCTAGGGCCACGAGTAACCATCTAGAGACATGTGGGACCACTTAAGGGTCTTCTTGGACACTTCTTGGTCCACAAGAGACCATCTAGAGCCCCCTGGGACCGCTTAGAGTCTTCTAGGTCCATTCTATGAGCCCCAGGAAACACATAGAGCACCCTGGGACCCCTTTAGGGCCTTCTAGGACCCTTCTAGGACCACCAGGAGCCCTCTAGAGCCCCCTAGGACCCACTTAGGGCCTTCTAGGACTCTTCTAGTACCCCCAGGGACTCTCTAGAGCCCCCTGGGACCCTTTTAGGGCCTTCTAGGACCCTCCTAGGACCCACGGGTACCCTCTAGAGCCCTCTGGGACCCTTCTAGGGCTTTCTTGGACCCTTTTAGAATCACCAGGAACCCTCCAGAGTCCCCTGGGACCCTTCTAGGGCTTTCTAGGACCCTTCTAGGACAACGAGGAACCCTCTAGAGCCCCCGGGACCATTTTAGGGCATTCTAGGACCCTTCTAGGGCCCCCAGGGACCCTCTAGAGCCCCCTGGGACCCAATTAGGGCCTTCTAAGACCCTTCTAGGACCACCAGGAGCCCTCTAGAGCCCTCTGGGACACCTTTTTGCACATTCTAGGACACTTCTAGTGCCCCCAGAGACCCTCTAGAGCTCCCTGGGAGTCTTTAGGGCCTACTAGGGCCCTCCTAGGATCACCAGGAACACTCTAGAGCCCTCTGGGACCCACTTAGGGCCTTCTAGGACCCTTCTAGGACCACGAGGAACCCTCTAGAGCCACCTGGGACCCCCTTAGGGCATTCTAGGACCCTTCTAGGGCCCCCAGGGACCCTCTAGAGCCCCCTGGGACCCACTTAGGGCTTTCTAAGACCCTTCTAGGACCACCAGGAGCCCTCTATAGCCCTCTGGGACCCTCTTTGCGCCTGCTAGGACCCTTCTAGTGCCCCCAGGGACACTCTAGAGCCCCCTGGGACTCTTTAGGTCCTAGTAGGACCCTTCTAGGACCACGAGAAATCCTCTAGAGCCCCCTGGGACCTCCTTAGGTCCTTCTAGGACCGTTCTAGGGTCACCAGGAACCCTCTAGAGCCCTCTGGGACCCACTTAGGGCCTTCTAGGACCCTTCTAGGACCACGAGGAACTCTCTAGAGCCCCCTGGGACTTGCTTAAGGCCTTCTAGGACTCTTCTAGGACCACGAGAAACCATCTAGAGCCCCCTGGGACCCACTTAGGGCATTCTAGGTTCATTTTAAGACCCTGGGAAACCCTCTAGAGCCTCGTGGTACCACTTAGAGCCTTGTAGGACCCTTCTAGGACCAGAAGGAACCCTCTAGAGCCCCCTGGGACCCCCTTAAGGCCTTCTAGGACAATTCTAGCACCCCCAGGGAGCTCTAGAGCCCCCTGGGACACCCTTAGGGCCTTCTAGGACCATTCTAGGACACAGGGAACCCTCAAGAGCCCCCTGGGACCCCCTTAGGTCTTTCTAGGGCCATGGTAAGACCCTGGGGAACCCTCCAGAGCACCCTGGGTCCTCTTTAGTGCCTTCTAGTACCCTTCTAGGGCCCCCAGGGACCTTCTAGAGCCCCCTGGTTACCCTTTGAGCCTTCTAGAACCCTTCTAGGAGCCCCAGGAACCCTCTAGAGCCCGCTGGGACCACCTTAGGGCCTTCTAGGACCCTTCTAGGACCACAAGGAACCCTCTAGAGCCCCCTGGGACCCCTTTAGGGTCTTCTAGGACAATTCTAGGGCCGCCAGGGTCCGTCTAGAGCCCCCTGGGACCCCTTTAGGGCCTTCTAGGACCCTTCTAGGACCACGAGGATCCCTCTAGAGCCCCCTGGGACACCTTAGGGCCTTCTAGGGCTCTTCTAGCGCCCCCAGTGACCCTCTAGACCCCCCTGGAACTTGCTTAAGTCCTTCTAGAACCCTTCTAGGGCCACGAGGAACCCTCTAGAGCCCCCTGGGACCCCCTTAGGGCCTTCTAGGTCCATGGTAAAACCCCGGGGAACCCTCTAGAGCACCCTGGGTCCTATTTAAGGCCTTCTAGTACACTTCTAGGGCCCCCAGGGACCTTCTAGAGCCCCCTGGGTCCCCTTAGGGCCTTTTAGGACCATTCTAGGACCAGGAGGAACCATCTAGAGCCCTCTGAGA
The DNA here is from genome assembly GCF_032191515.1 of Phaenicophaeus curvirostris. NCBI lineage: Eukaryota > Metazoa > Chordata > Aves > Cuculiformes > Cuculidae > Phaenicophaeus > Phaenicophaeus curvirostris. The sequence continues at coordinate 114,863 of NW_027206883.1, read as the reverse complement.
ACCCCTTAGGGCCTTCTAGGACCATTTTAAGTCTCCGGGGAACCATCTAGAGGCCCCTGAGACCCCTTAGAACACTCTAGGACCCTTCTATGACCACGAGGAACCTTCTAGAACCACCTGGGACCCCCTTAGGGCCGTCTAGGACCCTTCTCGGACCACCAGGAACCCTCTAGAGCCCCCTGGGACTTGCTTAAGGCCTTCTAGGACTCTTCTAGGACCACGAGGAAACCAGATAGAGCCCCCTGGGACCAACTTAGGGCCTTCTAGGACCATGGTAAGACCCCGGGGAACCCTCTAGAGCACCCTGCGTCCTCTTTAGGGCCTTCTAGTACACTTCTAGGGACCCAGGGACTTTCTAGAGCCCCCTGGTTCCCTTTAGAGCCTTCTAGAACCCTTCTAGGAGCCCCAGGAACCCTCTAGAGCCCTCTGGGACCCTCTTTGCGCCTTCTAGGACCCTTCTAGGACCACGAGGAACCCTCTAGAGCCCTCTGGGACCCCCTTAGGTCCTTCTAGGACCCTTCTAGACCCCCCAATAACCCTCTAGATCCCTCTGGGACCCCCTTAGGGCCTTCTAGCACCCTTCTAGGACCACAAGGATCTCTCTAGAGCCCACTGGGACCCCCTTAAGAACTTCAAGGACCCTTCTAGGACCACAAGAAACCATCTAGAACCCCTTGGGACTCACATAGGGCCTTCTAGGATCATTGTAAGACCCTGGGGAACCATCTAGTGCGTCATGGGACCACTTAGAGCCTTCTAGGACGATTCTAGTACCACAAGGAACCCTCTAGAGCCCCCTGGGACCCATTTAGGGCCTTCTAGGACCCTTCTAGGACCACAAGGAACCCTCTAGAGCCCCCTGGGACCCCCTTAGGGCCTTCTAGGACAATTCTAGCGCCCCCAGGTACCCTCTAGAGCCCCCTGGGACCCCCTTAGGGCCTTCTAGGACCCTTCTAGGACACAGGGAACCCTCAAGAGCCCCCTGGGACCCCCTTAGGGCTTTCTAGGGCCATGGTAAGACCCTGGGGAACCCTCCAGAGCACCCTGGGTCCTCTTTAGTGCCTTCTAGTACCCTTCTATGGCCCCCAGGGTCCTTCTAGAGCACCCTGGTTACCCTTTGAGCCTTCTAGAACCCTTCTAGGAGCCCCAGGAACCCTCTAGAGCCCGCTGGGACCCCCTTAGGGCCTTCTAGGACCCTTCTAGGACCACAAGGAACCCTCTAGAGCCCCCTGGGACCCCTTTAGGGCCTTCTAGGACAATTCTAGGGCCGCTAGGGTCCGTCTAGAGCCCTCGGGACCATTTTAGGGCCTTCTAGGACCCTTCTAGGACAACCAGGAGCCCTCTAGAGCCCCCTAGGACTCACTTAGGCCCTTCTAGGACTCTTCTAGTGTCCCCAGAGACAGTCTAGAGCCCCCTGGGATGTCTTAGAGCCTTCGAGGACCCTTCTAGGACCAAGAGGAACCCTCTAGAGCCTCCTGGGACCCCCTTAGGGCATTCTAGGACCATTCTAGGGCCCCCAGGGATCCTCTAGAGCCCCCTGGGACCCACTTAGGGCCTTCTAAGACCCTTCTAGGACCACCAGGAGCCCTCTATAGCCCTCTGGGACACCTTTTTGCACATTCTAGGACACTTCTAGTGCCCCCATAGACCCTCTAGAGCTCCCTGGGAGTCTTTAGGGCCTACTAGGACCCTTCTAGGATCACCAGGAACCCTCTAGAGCCCTCTGGGACCCACTTAGGGCCTTCTAGGACCCTTCTAGGACCACGAGGAACCCTCTAGAGCCCCCTGGGACTCCCTTAGGGCCTTCTAGGATCATTGTAAGACCCTGGGGAACCCTCAAGAGCCTCGTGGGACCCCTTAGAGCCTTCTAGGACCCTTCTAGGACCACGAGGAACCCTCTAGAGCCCCCTGGGACCCCCTTAGGGCCTTCTAGGTCCATTGTAAAACCCCGGGGAACCCTCTAGGGCACCCTGGGTCCTATTTAAGGCCTTCTAGTACACTTCTAGGGCCCCCATTGACCTTCTAGAGCCCCCTGGGTCCACTTAGGGCCTTTTAGGACCATTCTAGGACCAGGAGGAACCATCTAGAGCCCTCTGAGAACCCCTTAGGGCCTTCTAAGACCAATTAAAGTCTCCGGGGAACCATCTAGAGGCCCCTGAGACCCCTTAGAACATTCTAAGACCCTTCTATGACCACGAGGAACCTTCTAGAACCACCTGGGACCCCCTTAGGGCCGTCTAGGACCCTTCTCGGACCACCAGGAACCCTCTAGAGCCCCCTGGGACTTGCTTAAGGCCTTCTAGGACTCTTCTAGGACCACGAGGAAACCAGATAGAGCCCCCTGGGACCAACTTAGGGCCTTCTAGGACCATGGTAAGACCCCGGGAAACCCTCTAGAGCACCCTGCGTCCTCCTTAGGGCCTTCTAGTACACTTCTAGGGACCAAGGGACTTTCTAGAGCCCCCTGGTTCCCTTTAGAGCCTTCTAGAACCCTTCTAGGAGCCCCAGGAACCATCTAGAGCCCTCTGGGACCCCCTTAGGGCCTTCTAGGACCCTTCTAGGACCACCAAGAACCCTCTAGAGCCCTCTGGGACCCCCTTAGGTCCTTCTAGGACCCTTCTAGACCCCCCAATAACCCTCTAGATCCCTCTGGGACCCCCTTAGGGCCTTCTAGCACCCTTCTAGGACCACGAGGAACTCTCTAGAGCCCACTGGGACCCCCTGAAGACCTTCAAGGACCCTTCTAGGACCACAAGAAACCATCTAGAACCCCTTGGGACTCACATAGGGCCTTCTAGGATCATTGTAAGACCCTGGGGAACCATCTAGAGCGTCGTGGGACCACTTAGAGCCTTCTAGGACGATTCTAGTACCACGAGGAACCCTCTAGAGCCCCCTGGGACCAATTTAGGGCCTTCTAGGACCCTTCTAGGACCACGAGGAACCCTCTAGAGCCCCCTGGGACCCCCTTAGGGCCTTCTAGGACAATTCTAGCGCCCCCAGGTACCCTGTAGAGCCCCCTGGGACCCCCTTAGGGCCTTCTAGGACCCTTCTAGTACACAGGGAACCCTCAAGAGCCCCCTGGGACCCCCTTAGGGCTTTCTAGGGCCATGGTAAGACCCTGGGGAACCCTCCAGAGCACCCTGGGTCCTCTTTAGTGCCTTCTAGTACCCTTCTAGGGCCCCCAGGGACCTTCTAGAGCACCCTGGTTACCCTTTGAGCCTTCTAGAACCCTTCTAGGAGCCCCAGGAACCCTCTAGAGCCCCCTGGGACCCCCTTAGGGCCTTCTAGGACCCTTCTAGGACCACAAGGAACCCTCTAGAGCCCGCTGGGACCCCTTTAGGGCCTTCTAGGACAATTCTAGGGCCGCCAGGGTCCGTCTAGAGCCCCCGGGACCCCTTTAGGGCCTTCTAGGACCCTTCTAGGACCACCAGGAGCCCTCTAGAGCCCCCTAGGACTCACTTAGGGCCTTCTAGGACTCTTCTAGTACCCCCAGGGACCCTCTAGAGCCCCCTGGGACCCTTTTAGGGCCTTCTAGGACCCTCCTAGGACCCACGGGTACCCTCTAGAGCCCTCTGGGACCCTTCTAGGCCTTTCTTGGACCCTTTTAGAATCACCAGGAACACTCCAGAGTCCCCTGGGACCCTTCTAGGGCTTTCTAGGACCCTTCTAGGACCACGAGGAACCCTCTAGAGCCCCCGGGACCATTTTAGGGCCTTCTAGGACCCTTCTAGGACCACGAGAAACCGTCTATAGCTCTCTGGGACCCCTTTAGGGCGTTCTAGGACTCTTCTAGGGTCCCCAGAGACCGTCTAGAGCCCCCTGGGATGCCTTAGAGCCTCTGAGGACCGTTCTAGGACCACGAGGAACCCTCTAGAGCCCCCTGGGACCCCCTTGGGGCATTCTAGGACCCTTCTAGGGCCCCCAGGGACCCTCTAGAGCCCCCTGGGACCCACTTAGGGCCTTCTAAGACCCTTCTAGGACCACCAGGAGCCCTCTAGAGACCTCTGGGACACCTTTTTGCACATTCTAGGACACTTCTAGTGCCCCCAGAGACCCTCTAGAGCTCCCTGGGAGTCTTTAGGGCCTACTAGGACCCTTCTAGGATCACCAGGAACCCTCTAGAGCCCTCTGGGACCCACTTAGGGCCTTCTAGGACCCTTCTAGGACCACGAGGAACCCTCTAGAGCCCCCTGGGACCCCCTTAGGGCATTCTAGGACCCTTCTAGGGCCCCCAGGGACCCTCTAGAGCCCCCTGGGACCCCCTTAGGGCTTTCTAAGACCCTTCTAGGACCACCAGGAACCCTCTATAGCCCTCTGGGACCCTCTTTGCGCCTTCTAGGACCCTTCTAGTGCCCCCAGGGACGCTCTAGAGCCCCCTGGGACTCCTTAGGGCCTACTAGGACCCTTCTAGGACCACGAGAAATCCTCTAGAGCCCCCTGGGACCTCCTTAGGTCCTTCTAGGACCGTTCTAGGGTCATCAGGAACCCTCTAGAGCCCTCTGGGACCCACTTAGGGCCTTCTAGGACCCTTCTAGGACCACGAGGAACTCTCTAGAGCCCCCTGAGACTTGCTTAAGGCCTTCTAGGACTCTTCTAGGACCACGAGAAACCATCTAGAGCCCCCTGGGACCCACTTAGGGCATTCTAGGTTCATTTTAAGACCCTGGGGAACCCTCTAGAGCCTCGTGGTACCACTTAGAGCCTTGTAGGACCCTTCTAGGACCAGAAGGAACCCTCTAAAGCCCCCTGAGACCCCCTTAGGGCCTTCTAGGACAATTCTAGTGCCCCCAGGGACCCTCTAGAGCCCCCTGGGACACACTTAGGGCCTTCTAGGACCCTTCTAGGACACAGGGAACCCTCAAGAGCCCCCTGGGACCCCCTTAGGGCTTTCTAGGGCCATGGTAAGACCCTGGGGAACCCTCCAGAGCACCCTGGGTCCTCTTTAGTGCCTTCTAGTACCCTTCTAGGGCCCCCAGGGACCTTCTAGAGCCCCCTGGTTACCCTTTGAGCCTTCTAGAACCCTTCTAGGAGCCCCAGGAACCCTCTAGAGCCCGCTGGGACCCACTTAGGGCCTTCTAGGACCCTTCTAGGACCACAAGGAACCCTCTAGAGCCCCCTGGGACCCCTTTAGGGCCTTCTAGGACAATTCTAGGGCCGCCAGGGTCCCTCTAGAGCCCCCTGGGACCCCTTTAGGGCCTTCTAGGACCCTTCTAGGACCACCAGGAGCCCTCTAGAGCCCCCTAGGACCCACTTAGGGCCTTCTAGGACTCTTCTAGTACTCCCAGGGACCCTCTAGAGCCCCCTGGGACCCTTTTAGGGCCTTCTAGGACCCTCCTAGGACCCACGGGTACCCTCTAGAGCCCTCTGGGACCCTTCTAGGCCTTTCTTGGACCCTTTTAGAATCACCAGGAACCCTCCAGAGTCCCCTGGGACCCTTCTAGGGCTTTCTAGGACCCTTCTAGGACCACGAGGAACCCTCTAGAGCCCCCTGGGACCATTTTAGGGCCTTCTAGGACCCTTCTAGGACCACGAGAAACCATCTACAGCTCTCTGGGACCCCTTTAGGGCGTTCTAGGACTCTTCTAGGGTCCCCAGAGACCGTCTAGAGCCCCCTGGGATGCCTTAGAGCCTTCGAGGACCCTTCTAGGACCACGAGGAACCCTCTAGAGCCCCCTGGGACCCCCTTAGGGCATTCTAGGACCCTTCTAGGGCCCCCAGGGACCCTCTAGAGCCCCCTGGGACCCACTTAGGGCCTTCTAAGACCCTTCTAGGACCACCAGGAGCCCTCTAGAGCCCTCTGGGACACCTTTTTGCACATTCTAGGACACTTCTAGTGCCCCCAGAGACCCTCTAGAGCTCCCTGGGAGTCTTTAGGGCCTACTAGGACCCTTCTAGGATCACCAGGAACCCTCTAGAGCCCTCTGGGACCCACTTAGGGCCTTCTAGGACCCTTCTAGGACCACGAGGAACCCTCTAGAGCCCCCTGGGACCCCCTTAGGGCATTCTAGGACCCTTCTAGGGCCCCCAGGGACCCTCTAGAGCCCCCTGGGACCCCCTTAGGGCTTTCTAAGACCCTTCTAGGACCACCAGGAGCCCTCTATAGCCCTCTGGGACCCTCTTTGCGCCTTCTAGGACCCTTCTAGTGCCCCCAGGGACGCTCTAGAGCCCCCTGGGACTCCTTAGAGCCTACTAGGACCCTTCTAGGACCACGAGAAATCCTCTAGAGCCCCCTGGGACCTCCTTAGGTCCTTCGAGGACCGTTCTAGGGTCACCAGGAACCCTCTAGAGCCCTCTGGGACCCACTTAGGGCCTTCTAGGACCCTTCTAGGACCACGAGGAACTCTCTAGAGCCCCCTGAGACTTGCTTAAGGCCTTCTAGGACTCTTCTAGGACCACGAGAAACCATCTAGAGCCCCCTGGGACCCACTTAGGGCATTCTAGGTTCATTTTAAGACCCTGGGGAACCCTCTAGAGCCTCGTGGTACCACTTAGAGCCTTGTAGGACCCTTCTAGGACCAGAAGGAACCCTCTAGAGCCCCGTGAGACCCCCTTAGGGCCTTCTAGGACAATTCTAGCGCCCCCAGGGACCCTCTAGAGCCCCCTGGGACACACTTAGGGCCTTCTAGGACCCTTCTAGAACACAGGGAACCCTCAAGAGCCCCCTGGGACCCCCTTAGGGCTTTCTAGGGCCATGGTAAGACCCTGGGGAACCCTCCAGAGCACCCTGGGTCCTCTTTAGTGCCTTCTAGTACCCTTCTAGGGCCCCCAGGGACCTTCTAGAGCCCCCTGGTTACCCTTTGAGCCTTCTAGAACCCTTCTAGGAGCCCCAGGAACCCTCTAGAGCCCGCTGGGACCCACTTAGGGCCTTCTAGGACCCTTCTAGGACCACAAGGAACCCTCTAGAGCCCCCTGGGACCCCTTTAGGGCCTTCTAGGACAATTCTAGGGCCGCCAGGGTCCCTCTAGAGCCCCCTGGGACCCCTTTAGGGCCTTCTAGGACCCTTCTAGGACCACCAGGAGCCCTCTAGAGCCCCCTAGGACCCACTTAGGGCCTTCTAGGACTCTTCTAGTACCCCCAGGGACCCTCTAGAGCCCCCTGGGACCCTTTTAGGGCCTTCTAGGACCCTCCTAGGACCCACGGGTACCCTCTAGAGCCCTCTGGGACCCTTCTAGGCCTTTCTTGGACCCTTTTAGCATCACCAGGAACCCTCCAGAGTCCCCTGGGACCCTTCTAGGGCTTCCTAGGACCCTTCTAGGACCACGAGGAACCCTCTAGAGCCCCCTGGGACCATTTTAGGGCCTTCTAGGACCCTTCTAGGACCACGAGAAACCATCTATAGCTCTCTGGGACCCCTTTAGGGCGTTCTAGGACTCTTCTAGGGTCCCCAGAGACCGTCTAGAGCCCCCTGGGATGCCTTAGAGCCTTCGAGGACCCTTCTAGGACCACGAGGAACCCTCTAGAGCCCCCTGGGACCCCCTTAGGGCATTCTAGGACCCTTCTAGGGCCCCCAGGGACCCTCTAGAGCCCCCTGGGACCCACTTAGGGCCTTCTAAGACCCTTCTAGGACCACCAGGAGCCCTCTAGAGCCCTCTGGGACACCTTTTTGCACATTCTAGGACACTTCTAGTGCCCCCAGAGACCCTCTAGAGCTCCCTGGGAGTCTTTAGGGCCTACTAGGACCCTTCTAGGATCACCAGGAACCCTCTAGAGCCCTCTGGGACCCACTTAGGGCCTTCTAGGACCCTTCTAGGACCACGAGGAACCCTCTAGAGCCCCCTGGGACCCCCTTAGGGCATTCTAGGACCCTTCTAGGGCCCCCAGGGACCCTCTAGAGCCCCCTGGGACCCCCTTAGGGCTTTCTAAGACCCTTCTAGGACCACCAGGAGCCCTCTATAGCCCTCTGGGACCCTCTTTGCGCCTTCTAGGACCCTTCTAGTGCCCCCAGGGACGCTCTAGAGCCCCCTGGGACTCCTTAGAGCCTACTAGGACCCTTCTAGGACCACGAGAAACCCTCTAGAGCCCCCTGGGACCTCCTTAGGTCCTTCGAGGACCGTTCTAGGGTCACCAGGAACCCTCTAGAGCCCTCTGGGACCCACTTAGGGCCTTCTAGGACCCTTCTAGGACCACGAGGAACTCTCTAGAGCCCCCTGGGACTTGCTTAAGGCCTTCTAGGACTCTTCTAGGACCACGAGAAACCATCTAGAGCCCCCTGGGACCCACTTAGGGCGTTCTAGGTTCATTTTAAGACCCTGGGGAACCCTCAAGAGCCTCGTGGGACCCCTTAGAGCCTTATAGGACCCTTCTAGGACCAGAAGGAACCCTCTAGAGCCCCCTGGGACCCCCTTAGGGCCTTCTAGGACAATTCTAGCGCCCCCAGGGACCCTCTAGAGCCCCCTGGGACACACTTAGGGCCTTCTAGGACCTTTCTAGTACACAGGGAACACTCAAGAGCTCCCTGGGACCCCCTTAGGGCTTTCTAGGGCCATGGTAAGACCCTGGGGAACCCTCCAGAGCACCCTGGGTCCTCTTTAGTGCCTTCTAGTACCCTTCTAGGGCCCCCAGGGACCTTCTAGAGCCCCCTGGTTACCCTTTGAGCCTTCTAGAACCCTTCTAGGAGCCCCAGGAACCCTCTAGAGCCCGCTGGGACCCCCTTAGGGCCTTCTAGGACCCTTCTAGGACCACAAGGAACCCTCTAGAGCCCCCTGGGACCCCTTTAGGGCCTTCTAGGACAATTCTAGGGCCGCCAGGGTCCCTCTAGAGCCCCCTGGGACCCCTTTAGGGCCTTCTAGGACCCTTCTAGGACCACCAGGAGCCCTCTAGAGCCCCCTAGGACCCACTTAGGGCCTTCTAGGACTCTTCTAGTACCCCCAGGGACCCTCTAGAGCCCCCTGGGACCCTTTTAGGGCCTTCTAGGACCCTCCTAGGACCCACGGGTACCCTCTAGAGCCCTCTGGGACCCTTCTAGGCCTTTCTTGGACCCTTTTAGAATCACCAGGAACCTTCCAGAGTCCCCTGGGACCCTTCTAGGGCTTTCTAGGACACTTCTAGGACCACGAGGAACCCTCTAGAGCCCCCGGGACCATTTTAGGGCCTTCTAGGACCCTTCTAGGACCACAAGAAACCATCTATAGTTCTCTGGGACCCCTTTAGGGCGTTCTAGGACTCTTCTAGGGTCCCCAGAGACCGTCTAGAGTCCCCTGGGATGCCTTAGAGCCTTCGAGGACCCTTCTAGGACCACGAGGAACCCTCTAGAGCCCCCTGGGACCCCCTTAGGGCATTCTAGGACCCTTCTAGGGCCCCCAGGGACCATCTAGAGCCCCCTGGGACCCACTTAGGGCCTTCTAAGACCCTTCTAGGACCACCAGGAGCACTCTATAGCCCTCTGGGACACCTTTTTGCACATTCTAGGACACTTCTAGTGCCCCCAGAGACCCTCTAGAGCTCCCTGGGAGTCTTAAGGGCCTACTAGGACCCTTCTAGGATCACCAGGAACCCTCTAGAGCCCTCTGGGACCCACTTAGGGCCTTCTAGGACCCTTCTAGGACCACGAGGAACCCTCTAGAGCCCCCTGGGACCCCCTTAGGGCATTCTAGGACCCTTCTAGGGCCCCCAGGGACCCTCTAGAGCCCCCTGGGACCCACTTAGGGCTTTCTAAGACCCTTCTAGGACCACCAGGAGCCCTCTATAGCCCTCTGGGACCCTCTTTGCACCTTCTAGGACCCTTCTAGTGCCCCCAGGGACGCTCTAGAGCCCCCTGGGACTCTTTAGGGCCTACTAGGACCCTTCTAGGACCACGAGAAATCCTCTAGAGCCCCCTGGGACCTCCTTAGGTCCTTCTAGGACCGTTCTAGGGTCACCAGGAACCCTCTAGAGTCCCCTGAGACTTGCTTAAGGCCTTCTAGGACTCTTCTAGGACCACGAGAAACCATCTAGAGCCCCCTGGAACCCACTTAGGGCATTCTAGGTTCATTTTAAGACCCTGGGGAACCCTCTAGAGCCTCGTGGTACCACTTAGAGCCTTGTAGGACCCTTCTAGGACCAGAAGGAACTCTCTAGAGCCCCCTGGGACCCCCTTAGGGCCTTCTAGGACAATTCTAGCGCCCCCAGGGACCCTCTAGAGCCCCCTGGGACACACTTAGGGCCTTCTAGGACCCTTCTAGGACACAGGGAACCCTCAAGAGCCCCCTGGGACCCCCTTAGGGCTTTCTACGGCCATGGTAAGACCCTGGGGAACCCTCCAGAGCACCCTGGGTCCTCTTTAGTGCCTTCTAGTACCCTTCTAGGGCCCCCAGGGACCTTCTAGAGCCCCCTGGTTACCCTTTGAGCCTTCTAGAACCCTTCTAGGAGCCCCAGGAACCCTCTAGAGCCCGCTGGGACCCCCTTACGGCCTTCTAGGACCCTTCTAGGACCACAAGGAACCCTCTAGAGCCCCCTGGGACCCCTTTAGGGCCTTCTAGGACAATTCTAGGGCCGCCAGGGTCCGTCTAGAGCCCCCTGGGACCCCTTTAGGGCCTTCTAGGACCCTTCTAGGACCACCAGGAGCCCTCTAGAGCCCCCTAGGACCCACTTAGGGCCTTCTAGGACTCTTCTAGTACCCCCAGGGACCATCTAGAGCCCGCTGGGACCCTTTTAGGGCCTTCTAGGACCCTCCTAGGACCCACGGGTACCCTCTAGAGCCCTCTGGGACCCTTCTAGGGCTTTCTTGGACCCTTTTAGAATCACCAGGAACCCTCCAGAGTCCCCTGGGACCCTTCTAGGGCTTTCTAGGACCCTTCTAGGACCACGAGGAACCCTCTAGAGCCCGCGGGACCATTTTAGGGCCTTCTAGGACCCTTCTAGGACCACGAGAAACCATCTATAGCTCACTGGGACCCACTTAGGGCCTTCTAAGACCCTTCTAGGACCACCAGGAGCACTCTATAGCCCTCTGGGACACCTTTTTGCACATTCTAGGACACTTCTAGTGCCCCCAGAGACCCTCTAGAGCTCCCTGGGAGTCTTTAGGGCCTACTAGGACCCTTCTAGGATCACCAGGAACCCTCTAGAGCCCTCTGGGACCCACTTAGGGCCTTCTAGGACCCTTCTAGGACCACGAGGAACCCTCTAGAGCCCCCTGGGACCCCCTTAGGGCATTCTAGGACCCTTCTAGTGCCCCCAGGGACCCTCTAGAGCCCCCTGGGACCCCCTTAGGGCTTTCTAAGACCCTTCTAGGACCACCAGGAGCCCTCTATAGCCCTCTGGGACCCTCTTTGCGCCTTCTAGGACCCTTCTAGTGCCCCCAGGGACGCTCTAGAGCCCCCTGGGACTCTTTAGGGCCTACTAGGACCCTTCTAGGACCACGAGAAACCCTCTAGAGCCCCCTGGGACCTCCTTAGGTCCTTCTAGGACCGTTCTAGGGTCACCAGGAACCCTCTAGAGCCCTCTGGGACCCACTTAGGGCCTTCTAGGACCCTTCTAGGACCACGAGGAACTCTCTAGAGTCCCCTGAGACTTGCTTAAGGCCTTCTAGGACTCTTCTAGGACCACGAGAAACCATCTAGAGCCCCCTGGGACCCACTTAGGGCATTCTAGGTTCATTTTAAGACCCTGGGGAACCCTCTAGAGCCTCGTGGTACCACTTAGAGCCTTGTAGGACCCTTCTAGGACCAGAAGGAACCCTCTAGAGCCCCCTGGGACCCCCTTAGGGCCTTCTAGGACAATTCTAGCGCCCCCAGGGACCCTCTAGAGCCCCCTGGGACACACTTAGGGCCTTCTAGGACCCTTCTAGGACACAGGGAACCCTCAAGAGCCCCCTGGGACCCCCTTAGGGCTTTCTAGGGCCATGGTAAGACCCTGGGGAACCCTCCAGAGCACCCTGGGTCCTCTTTAGTGCCTTCTAGTACCCTTCTAGGGCCCCCAGGGACCTTCTAGAGCCCCCTGGTTACCCTTTGAGCCTTCTAGAACCCTTCTAGGAGCCCCAGGAACACTCTAGAGCCCGCTGGGACCCCCTTAGGGCCTTCTAGGACCCTTCTAGGACCACAAGGAACCCTCTAGAGCCCCCTGGGACCCCTTTAGGGCCTTCTAGGACAATTCTAGGGCCGCCAGGGTCCGTCTAGAGCCCCCTGGGACCCCTTTAGGGCCTTCTAGGACCCTTCTAGGACCACCAGGAGCCCTCTAGAGCCCCCTAGGACCCACTTAGGGCCTTCTAGGACTCTTCTAGTACCCCCAGGGACCATCTAGAGCCTGCTGGGACCCTTTTAGGGCCTTCTAGGACCCTCCTAGGACCCACGGGTACCCTCTAGAGCCCTCTGGGACCCTTCTAGGGCTTTCTTGGACCCTTTTAGAATCACCAGGAACCCTCCAGAGTCCCCTGGGACCCTTCTAGGGCTTTCTAGGACCCTTCTAGGACCACGAGGAACCCTCTAGAGCCCCCGGGACCATTTTAGGGCCTTCTAGGACCCTTCTAGGACCACGAGAAACCATCTATAGCTCACTGGGACCCTTTTAGGACCTTCTAAGACCCTTCTAGGACCACCAGGAGCCCTCTATAGCCCTCTGGGACACCTTTTTGCACATTCTAGGACACTTCTAGTGCCCCCAGAGACCCTCTAGAGCTCCCTGGGAGTCTTTAGGGCCTACTAGGACCCTTCTAGGATCACCAGGAACCCTCTAGAGCCCTCTGGGACCCCCTTAGGGCATTCTAGGACCCTTCTAGGGCCCCCAGGGACCCTCTAGACCCCCCTGGGACCACCTTAGGGCTTTCTAAGACCCTTCTAGGACCACCAGGAGCCCTCTATAGCCCTCTGGGACCCTCTTTGCGCCTTCTAGGACCCTTCTAGTGCCCCCAGGGACACTCTAGAGCCCCCTGGGACTCCTTAGGGCCTACTAGGACCCTTCTAGGACCACGAGAAACCCTCTAGAACCCCCTGGGACCTCCTTAGGTCCTTCTAGGACCGTTCTAGTGTCACCAGGAACCCTCTAGAGCCCTCTAGGACCCACTTAGGGCCTTCTAGGACCCTTCTAGGACCACGAGGAACTCTCTAGAGTCCCCTGGGACTTGCTTAAGGCCTTCTAGGACCCTTCTAGGACCACAAGGAACCCTCTAGAGCCCCCTGGGACCCCTTTAGGGCCTTCTAGGACAATTCTAGGGCCGCCAGGGTCCCTCTAGAGCCCCCTGGGACCCCTTTAGGGCCTTCTAGGACCCTTCTAGGACCACCAGGAGCCCTCTAGAGCCCCCTAGGACCCACTTAGGGCCTTCTAGGACTCTTCTAGTACCCCCAGGGACCCTCTAGAGCCCCCTGGGACCCTTTTAGGGCCTTCTAGGACCCTCCTAGGACCCACGGGTACCCTCTAGAGCCCTCTGGGACCCTTCTAGGCCTTTTTTGGACCCTTTTAGAATCACCAGGAACCCTCTACAGCCCCCGGGACCCTTCTAGGGCCTTCTAGGACCCTTCTAGGACCACGAGAAACCATCTATAGCTCTCTGGGACCCCTTTAGGGCGTTCTAGGACTCTTCTAGGGTCCCCAGAGACCGTCTAGAGCCCCCTGGGATGCCTTAGAGCCTTCGAGGACCCTTCTAGGACCACGAGGAACCCTCTAGAGCCCCCTGGGACCCCCTTAGGGCATTCTAGGACCCTTCTAGGGCCCCCAGGGACCCTCTAGAGCCCCCTGGGACCCACTTAGGGCCTTCTAAGACCCTTCTAGGACCACCAGGAGCCCTCTAGAGCCCTCTGGGACACCTTTTCGCACATTCTAGGACACTTCTAGTGCCCCCAGAGACCTTCTAGAGCTCCCTGGGAGTCTTTAGGGCCTACTAGGACCCTTCTAGGATCACCAGGAACCCTCTAGAGCCCTCTGGGACCCACTTAGGGCCTTCTAGGACCCTTCTAGGACCACGAGGAACCCTCTAGAGCCCCCTGGGACCCTCTTAGGGCATTCTAGGACCCTTCTAGGGCCCCCAGGGACCCTCTAGAGCCCCCTGGGACCCCCTTAGGGCTTTCTAAGACCCTTCTAGGACCACCAGGAGCCCTCTATAGCCCTCTGGGACCCTCTTTTCACCTTCTAGGACCCTTCTAGTGCCCCCAGGGACACTCTAGAGCCCCCTGGGACTCCTTAGGGCCTACTAGGACCCTTCTAGGACCACGAGAAACCCTCTAGAGCCCCCTGGGACCTCCTTAGGTCCTTCTAGGACCGTTCTAGGGTCACCAGGAACCCTCTAGAGCCCACTGGGACCCACTTAGGGCCTTCTAGGACCCTTCTAGGACCACGAGGAACTCTCTAGAGCCCCCTGAGACTTGCTTAAGGCCTTCTAAGACTCTTCTAGGACCACGAGAAACCATCTAGAGACCCCTGGGACCCACTTAGGGCGTTCTAGGTTCATTTTAAGACCCTGGGGAACCCTCTAGAGCCTCGTGGTACCACTTAGAGCCTTGTAGGACCCTTCTAGGACCAGAAGGAACCCTCTAGAGCCCCCTGGGACCCCCTTAGGGCCTTCTAGGACAATTCTAGCGCCCCCAGGGACCCTCTAGAGCCCCCTGGGACACACTTAGGGCCTTCTAGGACCCTTCTAGGACACAGGGAACCCTCAAGAGCCCCCTGGAACCCCCTTAGGGCTTTCTAGGGCCATGGTAAGACCCTGGGGAACCCTCCAGAGCACCCTGGGTCCTCTTTAGTGCCTTCTAGTACCCTTCTAGGGCCCCCAGGGACCTTCTAGAGCCCCCTGGTTACCCTTTGAGCCTTCTAGAACCCTTCTAGGAGCCCCAGGAACCCTCTAGAGCCCGCTGGGACCACCTTAGGGCCTTCTAGGACCCTTCTAGGACCACAAGGAACCCTCTAGAGCCGCCTGGGACCCCTTTAGGGTCTTCTAGGACAATTCTAGGGCCGCCAGGGTCCGTCTAGAGCCCCCTGGGACCCCTTTTAGGGCCTTCTAGGACCACCAGGAGCCCTCTAGAGCCCCCTAGGACCCACTTAGGGCCTTCTAGGACTCTTCTAGTACCCCCAGGGACCCTCTAGAGCCCCCTGGGACCCTTTTAGGGCCTTCTAGGACCCTCCTAGGACCCACGGGTACCCTCTAGAGCCCTCTGGGACCCTTCTAGGCCTTTCTTGGACCCTTTTAGAATCACCAGGAACCCTCCAGAGTCCCCTGGGACCCTTCTAGGGCTTTCTAGGACCCTTTTAGAATAACCAGGAACCCTCCAGAGTCCCCTGGGACCCTTCTAGGGCTTTCTAGGACCCTTCTAGGACCACGAGGAACCCTCTGGATCTCCCTGGGGTCCCCTTAGGGCCTTCTAGGACCCTTCTAGGACCACAAGGAACCCTCTAGAGCCCTCTGTGACACATTTTGTGCCTTCTAGGAGACTTTTAGTGCCCCCAGGGACCCTCTAGAGCCCCCCTGTGACCCATTTAGGGCCTTCTAGGACAATTCTAGGGCCCCCAGGGACACTCTAGAGCCCCGTGGGACCCCTTAGAGCATTCTAGGACACTTCTAGGAGCCCCAGGAACCTTCTAGAACCCTCTGGGACCCACTTAGGCCCTTCTAGGACCCTTCTAGGACCACCAGGAACCTTCTAAAGCCCTCTGGGACCCCCTTAAAGCCTTCTAGGACCCTTCTAGTGCTCCCAGGAACCCTCTAGAGCCCCCTGGGACCCCTTTATGGCCTTCTAAGACCCTTCTACGACCACAAGAAACGCTCTAGAGCCCCCAGGGACTCGCTTAGGGCCTTCTAGGACCCTTCTAGGATCACCAGGATCCCTTTAGAGCCTTCTGGGACCCACTTAGGTCCTTCTAGTACCGTTCTAGGACCACGAGAAACTCTCTACAGCCCCCTGGGACGCCCTTAGGGCCTTCTAGGACCCTTCTAGGACCACGAGAAACCATCTAGAGCTCCCTGGGAACCCCTTACGGCCTTCTAGGATCATTGTAAGACCCCGGGGAACCCTCTAGAGCTCCCTGGGACCTCTTTAGGCCCTTCTAGGGCCCTTCTAGTACCACCAGGGACAATCTAGAGCCCTCTGGGATCCCTTAGGGCCTTCTAGGACCATTCTAGTGCCCCCAGGGACCCTCTAGAGCCCCCTGGGACCCCTTTAGCTCCTTCTAGGACCCTTCTAGGGCCACCAGGGACACTCTAAAGCCCCCTGGGACCCCCTTAGGGCCTGCTAGGTGTCTTCTACGACCACGAGGAACCATCTAGAACCCCCTGAGACCACTTAGGACCTTCTAGGACAATTGTATGACCCCAGGGAACCCCCTAGAGTCGTCTGGGACCCCCTTAGGGCCTACTAGGACCATTGTAAGACCCCAGGGAACACTCTAGAGTCCTCTAGGACTCCTTAAGGCCTTCTAGGACCCTTCTAGGACCATGAGAAACCCTCTAGAGCCCCCAGGGACTCCCTTAGGGCCTTCTAGGACCTTTCTAGGATCACCAGGAACCCTCTAGAGCCATCTGGGACCCACTTAGGACCTTCTAGGACCCTTCTAGGACCACGAGAAACCATCCAGAGCCCCCTGGGACTCCTTAGAGCCTTCTAGGACCCTTCTAGGAGTCCCTGAATCCCTCTAGAGCCCCATGGGACCCACTTAGGTCCTTCTAGGACACTTCAAACACCACCAGCATCCCTCTAGAGCTCACTGGGAAGCATTTAGGGCCTTCTAAGACCCTTCTAGGACCACGAGGAACCCTCTAGAGCCCCCTGGGACCATTTTAGGGCCTTCTAGGTCCCTTCTAGGACCACTAGGAACCATGTAGACCCCCTGGGACAATTTAGGACCTTCTAGGACCATTGTAAGACCATGGGGATCCCTGTAGAGCCCTCTGGGACCCCCTTAGGACCTTCTAGGACCCTTCTAGGACCACCAGGATCCCTCTAGAGCCCCCTGGAACCACCTTAGGGCCTTCTAAAACCCTTCTAGGACCTTGAGGAACCCTCTAGAGCTCTTTGGGACCCCTATAGAAGGGTCTGGAGGCCTTCAGAAGGGTCGGGATGGGCTCTAGAAGGGTCTGGGGGCCTTCAGAATGGCCCTGGGGGGATCTAGAAGGGTCTGGAGGCCTTCAGAAGGGTCCTGAGTGGCTCTAGAAGGGTCTGGGGGCCTTCAGAAGGGCCCTGGGGGGATCTAGAAGGGTCTGGAGGCCTTCAGAAGGGTCCTGAGCGGCTCTAGAATGGTCTGGGGGCATTCAGAAGGGTCTGGATGGGCTCTAGAAGGGTCTGGGGTCCTTCAGAATGGCCCTGGGGGGATCTAGAATGGTCTGGAAGCCATCAGAAGGGCCCTGAGTGGCTCTAGAACCGTCTGGGGGCATTCAGAATGGCCCAGGGGAACTAGAAGGGTCTGGAGACCTTCAGAAGGGTCCTGAGCGGCTCTAGAAGGGTCTGGGGGCCGTCAGAAGGGCCGTGGGTGGGCTCTAGAAGGGTCTGGGGGCCTTCAGAAGGGCCCCGGGTGGGCTCTAGAAGGGTCTGGAGGCCTTCAGAAGGGTCCTGAGGGGCTCTAGAAGGGTCCAACTTGGATCTCAAACGGTCTAGGGCCTTCAGATTGGTCCTGGGGGGCTCTAGAAGGGTCTTGGAACCTTCATAAAGGTCCTGACTGGCTCTAGAAGGGTTCTGAGGGGCTCTAGAAGGGTCTGGGGGCATTCAGAAGGGTCCTGAGGGGCTCTAGAAGGGTCTGGGAGCCTTTAGAAGGGTCCTCGGGGGCTCTAGAAAGTCATAGAAGGGTCTTAGAAGGCCCTAACAGCGTCCCAGGGTGCTCCAGAGGGTTTCCAGAAGTCTTAGAAGAGTCCTACAAGGACCTAAGGAGGTGCCATGGGGCTCCAGAGGCTTCCTGGTGACTCTAGAAGGGTCCTTGAAAGCCCTAAGTGGGTCCCAGGTGGATCTAGCGGGTACCTGTGGGTTCTAGAAGGTTCCTAGAAGGTCGTAAGGGGGTCCCAGGGGGCTCTAGAGGGTTCCTGGTGGTCCTAGAAGGTTCCTAGAAGGTCCTAAGGGGGTCCCAGAGCGCTCTAGAGGTATCCTCGTGGTCGTAGAAGGTTCCTATAAGGTTCTAAGGGGGTCTCAGGGGGCTCTAGATGGTTCCTCGTGGCCCTAGGAGGGTCCTAGAAAGCCCTAAGCGGGTCCCAGGAGGCTCTAGAGGGTTCCTGGTGACTCTAGAAGGGTCCCAGTAAGCCCTAGAAAAGTCCCAGGGGGCTCTAGAGGGTTCCTGGAGACCCTAGAAGAGTCCCAGAAAGCCCTAGAAGGGTCCCACGGGGCTCTAGAGGGTTCTCGTGAGTCCTAGAAGGGTTCTAGAAGGCCCTAAGGGTGCCCAGAGGACTCCAGAGGATTCTTCGTGGTCCTAGAAGAGCTCTAGAAGGCACTAAATAGGTCCAAGGTTGCTCTAGAGGGTTCCTCGTGGTCTTAGATGCGTCCGAGAAGGCCCTAAGGGGTCCCGGGGGGCTCTAGAGGGTCCTTGGGGCACTAGAAGGGTCCTAGAAGGCCTTAAGTGGGTCTCAGGTGGCTCTAGGGGTTTCCTCGTTGTCCTAGAAGGGTCCTAGGAGGCCCTAAGTGGGTCCCAGGGGGCTCTAGAGGGTTTCATGTGTTCCTAGAATAACCCAGAAGGCCCTAAGGAGGTCCCAGGTGGCTCTAGATGGTTTCTCGTCGTCCTAGAAGGGTCATAGAAAGCACTAAGGGGGTCCTAGGGAGCTCTAGAGGGTTCCTCGTGGTGCTAGAATGTACCTAGAAGGCTCTAAGGGGGTCCCAAAGAGCTCTAGAGGGTTCTTCGAGGTCTTAGAAGCATCTGAGAAGGCCCTAAGGGGGTTCCAGGGGGCTCTAGAAGGTCCCTGGGGGCCCTAGAAAGGTCCTAGAAGGCCCTAAGAAGGTCCCAGGTGCCTCTAGAGAGTTCCTCGTGGTCTTAGAAGGGTTCTAGAAGGCCCTATGTGGTCCCAGGGGGCTCTAGAGGGTCCCTGGGACACTAGAAGTGTCCTAGAAGGCCCTAAGTGGGTCTCAGGGTGCTCTAGGGGGTTCCTCGTTGTCCTAGAAGTGTCCTAGGAGGCCCTAAGTGGGTCCCAGGGGGCTCTAGAGGGCTCCTGGTGACTCTAGAAGTCTCCTATAAAGCTCTAGAAGGGTCCCAGGGGGCTCTAGAAGGTACATGGTGACACTAGACGGGTCCTAGAAAGACCTAGAATGGTCCCAGAGGGCTCTAGAGGGTTCCCTTGGGTCCTAGAAGCGTCCTAGAAGGCCCTAAAGGGGTCCCAGGGGGCTCTAGATGGTTCCTCGTGGTCTTAAAAGGGTCTTAGAAGGCCCTAAATGGGTCCCAGGGGGCTCTAGAGGGTTCCTCGTGTTTCTAAAAGGGTCCTATAAGGCCCTAAGGGGGTCCCAGGGGTCTCTAGAGGGTTTCTCGTGGTCCTAGAATGGTCCTAGAAGACACTAAGGGGGTCCCAGGGGGTTCTACATGGTTTCTCGTGGTCCTAGAAGGCACCTAGAAGGGTCTAAGTGGGTCCCAGGGGGCTCTAGAGGGTTTCTCGTGGTCCTTGAAGGGTCCTAGATGGTCCTAAAGTGGTCCGAGGGAGTTCTAGAGGGTTCCTGGTTACTCTAGAAGTGTCCTAGAAAGCCCTAGAAGGGTCCAATGGGGCTCTAGAGGGTTCCCTGTGGTCCTTGAAGGGTCCTAGAAGGCCCTAAAATGGTCCCAGGGGGTTCTAGAGGGTTCCTGGGGGCCCTAGAAGGGTCCTAGAAGGCCCTAAAGGGGACCCAGGGGGCTCTAGAGTGTTCGCCGGTGACTTACAATGGTCCTAGAAGGCCCTAAGGGGGTACTAGGGGGCTCTAGGTTGTTTCTCATGGTCCTAGAAGGGCCCTAGAAGGCCCTAAAGTGGTTCCAGGGGGCTTTAGAGTGTTCCCCGGGGTCTTACCATGGTCCTAGAAGGCCCTAAGTGGGTCCCAGGGGGCTCTAGAGGGTTTCTCGTGGTCCTAGAAGGGCCCTAGAAGGCCCTAAAGTGGTTCCAGGGGGCTTTAGAGTGTTCCCCGGGGTCTTACCATGGTCCTAGAAGGCCCTAAGTGGGTCCCAGGGGGCTCTAGAGGGTTTCTCATGGTCCTAGAAGGGTCCTAGAAGTCCCTAAAGGGGTCCCAGGGGGCTCTAGAGGGTTCCTTGTGGCCCTAGAAGGGTCTTAGAAGGCCCTAAGTGTGCCCAGAGGACTCCAGAGGATTCTTCGTGGTCCTAGAAGAGCTCTAGAAGGCACTAAATGGGTCCAAGGTTGCTCTACAGGGTTCCTCGTGGTCTTAGAAGGGTCCTAGAAGGCTCTAAGGGGTCCCAGTGGGCTCTAGAGGGTCCCTGGGGGTCCTAGAAGGGTCGTAGAAGGCCCTAAGGAGGTCCCAGGGGTCTCTAGAGGGTTTCCCAGGGACTTACAATGATCCTAGAAGGCCCTACGGGGGTCCCAGGTGTCTCTAGAGAGTTTCTCGTGGTCCTAGAAGGGTCCTAGAAGGCCCTAAGGGGGTCCCAGGGGACTCTAGAGGGTTCCTGGTGCCTCTACAAGGGTCTTAGAAAATCCTAGAAATTTCCCAGGGGGTTCTAGATGGTTCCTTGTAGTTCTAGAAGTGTTCTAGAAGGCCTTTAATGGGTCCCATGGGGCTCTAGAGGGTTCCTCGTGGTCCTAGAATGGTCCTAGAATGCCCCAAGGGGTTCCCAGGGGGCTCTAGAGGGTTCCTGGGGCTCCTAGAAGGGTCCTAGAAGGCTCTAAGGGGGTCCCAGTGTGCTCTAGAAGGTCCCTGGGGGCACTAGAAGGGTCCTAGAAGGCACTAAATCGGTCCCAAGGGGCTCTAGAGGGTTCCCCGGCATCTTACAATGGTCCTACATGGCCCTAAGTTGTCCCAGGAGGCTCTAGAGGGTTCCATGTGTTCCTAGAATAACCCAGAAGGCCCTAAGGAGGTCCCAGGTGGCTCTAGATGGTTTCTCGTTGTCCTAGAAGGGTCATAGAAGGCTCTAAGGGGGTCCTAGGGAGCTCTAGAGGGTTCCTCGTGGTGCTAGAATGTACCTAGAAGGCTCTAAGGGGGTCCCAGGTGGCTCTAGAGGGTTCTTTGTGGTCTTAGAAGCGTCCGAGAAGGCCCTAAGTGGGTCCCAGAGGGCTCTAGAAGGTCCCTGGGGGCCCTAGAAATGTCCTAGAAGGCCCTAAGGAGGTCCCAGGTGCCTCTAGAGAGTTTCTCGTGGTCTTAGAAGGGTTCTAGAAGGCCCTATGTGGTCCCAGGGGGCTCTAGA
This sequence comes from Phaenicophaeus curvirostris, assembly GCF_032191515.1. Classification (NCBI taxonomy): domain Eukaryota; kingdom Metazoa; phylum Chordata; class Aves; order Cuculiformes; family Cuculidae; genus Phaenicophaeus; species Phaenicophaeus curvirostris. The sequence continues at coordinate 93,680 of NW_027206883.1, read as the reverse complement.
GGGTCCCTGGGACACTAGAAGTGTCCTAGAAGGCCCTAAGTTGGTTTCAGGGTGCTCTAGGGGGTTCCTCATGTCCTAGAATTGTCCTAGGAGGCCCTAAGTGGATCCCAGGGAGCTCTAGAGGGCTCCTGGTGACTCTAGAAGTCTCCTATAAAGCTCTAGAAGGGTCCCAGAAGGCTCTAGAGGGTTCCTGGTGACACTAGAAGGGTCCTAGAAAGACCTAGAATGGTCCCAGAGGGCTCTAGAGGGTTCCCGTGGGTCCTAGAAGGGTCCTAGAAGGCCCTAAAGGGGTCCCAAGGGGGTCTAGATGGTTCCTCGTGGTCCTAAAAGGGTCTTAGAAGGCCCTAAATGGGTCCCAGGGGGCTCTAGAGGGTTCCTCGTGGTTCTAAAAGGGTCCTAGAAGGCCCTAAAGGGGACCCAGGGGGCTCTAGAGGGTCCTTCGTGGTCTTAGAAGCGTCCGAGAAGGCCCTAAGGGTGTCCCAGGGGGCTCTAGAAGGTCCCTGGGGGCCCTAGAATGGTCCTAGAAGGCCCTAAGGAGGTCCCAGGGGGCTCTAGAGGGTTCCTGGTGGTCCTAGAAGGATTCTAGAAGGCCCTAAGTGGTTCCCAGAGGGCTCTAGAGGGTTTCTCGTTGTCCTAGAAGGGTCCTAGGAGGCCCTAAATGGGGCCCAGGGAGCTCTAGACGGTTCCTCGTGGTCCTAGGAGGATCCTAGAAGGACCTAAGTGGTTCCCAGAGGGCTCTGGATGGTTTCTTGTGGTCTTAGAATGGACCTAGAAGGCCCTAAAGTGGTCCCAGTGAACTCTAGAGGGTTCCTGGGGTTCCTAGAAGGGCCCTAGAAAGGTCTAAGAGGTTCCAGGGGGCTCTAGAGGGTCTCCGGGCGCCCTAGAATAGTCCTAGAAGGCCCTAAAGGGGTCCCAGGGGGCTCTAGAGCGTTCCCCGGGGTCTTACCATGGTCCTAGAAGGCCCTAAGTGGGTCCCAGGGGGCTCTAGAAGGTTTCTCGTGGTCCTAGAAGGGTCCTAGAAAGTCCTAAAGGGGTCCAAGGGAGCTTTAGAGGGTTCCTGGTGAATCTAGAAGTGTCCTAGAAAGCCCTAGAAGGGTCCCAGGGGGCTCTAGAGGTTTCCCTGTGGTCCTAGAAGGGTCCTAGAAGACCCTAAAGTGGTCCCAGGGGGCTCTAGATGGCTCCTGGTTCTCCTAGAATGGTCCTAGAAGGCTCTAAGCTGTCCCAGGGGACTCTAGAGGGTACCTAGAGGGCCTAGAAGTGACCTAGAAGGCCCTAAAGGGGTCCCAGGGGGCTCTAGATGGTGCCTGTGGGTCCTAGAAGGGTCTTAGAAGGCCCTAAGGTGGTCCCAGGGGGCTCTAGAGGGTTCCTCGTGGTCCTAGAAGGGTTCTACAAAGCCCTAAGGGGTCCCAGTGGGCTCTAGAGGGTTCCTGGTGGTTTTAGAAGGCTCCCAGGGGTCTTTAGAGGGTCCCTGGAGGCCCTAGAAGTATCCTAGAAGGCACTAAAGGGGACCCAGGGGGCTCTAGAGTGTTCCCCGTGGTCTTACAATCGTCCTAGAAGGCCCTAAGGGGGTACCAGGGGTCTCTAGGTTGTTTCTCGTGGTCCTAAAAGGGTCCTAGAAGGCCCTAAAGTGGTCCCAGGGGGCTCTAGAGGGTTCCTGGTGGTCCTAGAAGGGTCCTAGAAGGCACTAAAGGGGTCCCAGGGGTCTCTAGAAGGTTCCCAGGGGTCTTACAATGATCCTAGAAGGCTCTAAGTGGGTCCCATGGGGCTCTAGATGGTTTCTCGTGGTCCTAGAAGGGTCCTAGAAGGCCCTAAAGGGGTCCCAGGGGGCTCTAGATTGTTTCTCGAGGTCCTAGAAGCGTCCTAGAAGGCCGTAAGTGCGTCCCAGGGGGCTCTAGAGGGTTCCTGGTGGTCCTAGAAGGATTCTAGAAGGCCCTAAGTGGTTCTCAGAGGGCTCTAGAGGGTTCCTCGTGGTCCTAGAAGGGTCTTAGAAGGCCATAAAGGGGTCCCAGGGTGCTCTAGATGTCTTTAGTATGGATCTGGGGGGCTCTAGAAGGGTCTGGGCGCTTTTAGAATGGATGTGAGAAGCTCTAGAAGGGTTCAGGGTCTTTTTGAATCTCCCTGGGGGGCTCTAGAAGGGTCTGGGGGCTTTTAGAATTGTCCAGATGGGCTCTAGAAGGGTCTAGGGTCCTTTAGAATGGGTCTGGGGTGCTCTAGAAGGGTCTGGGGTCTTTTAAAATGGACGTGAGAAGATCTAGATGGGTCCAGGGGCCTTTAGAATGTCGCTGAGGGCCTCTAGAAGGGTCTGGGGTCCTCTAGAAGGGACGTGAGATGCTCTAGAAGGGTCCAGGGTCCTTTAGAAGGTCTCTGGCGGCTCTAGAAGGGTCTGGAGGCTTCTAGAAGGGATGTGAGAAGCTCTAGAAGGGTCCAGGGGCCTTTAGAACGTCTCTGGGGGGCTCTAGAAGGGTCTGGGGGCCTTTAGAAAGGACGTGAGAATCTCTAGAAGGGTCCAGGGGCCTTTAGAAGGTCTCTGGGGGGCTCTAGTGGGATCTGGGGTCTTTTAGAAGGACTCTGGGGCCCTCTAGAAGGGTCTAGGGTCCATTAGAATGGGTCTGGGAGGATTTAGAAGGGTCTAGATGCCTTTAGAACGTCTCTGGGGGGTCTAGAAGGGTCTGGGGTCTTTTAGAAGCGATGTGAGAAGCTCTAGAAGGGTCCAGGGTCCTTTAGAAGGTCTCTGGCGGGCTCTAGAAGGGTCTGTGGGCATTTAGAAGGGATGTGAGTGGCTGTAGAAGGGTCTGGGCGCCTTTAGAAGGTGTCTGGGGGGCTCTAGAAAGGTCTGGGTTCTTTTAGAAGGGACGTGAGAAGCTCTAGAAGGGTCCAAGGACCTTTAAAATAGTTCTGGGGGCTCTAGAGGAGTCTGGAGGTTGTTAGAATGGTCCAGATGGGCTCTAGAATGGCCTGGTCGCTTTTAGAAGGTCTCTGGGGGGCTCTCGAAGGGTCTGGGGTCTTTTAGAAGGGACGTGAGAAGCTCTAGAAGGGTCCAGGGGCCTTTAGAAGGTCTCTGGGGGGCACTCAAAGGGTCTGGGGGCTTTTAGAAGGGACGTGAGAAGCTCTGGAAGGGTCCAGGGGCCTTTAGAAGGGCTCTGGGGAGTCTAGAATGGTCTGGGGGCCTTTAGAATGGTCCAGAAGGGCTCTAGAATGGTCTTGGCACTTTTAGAAGGGCCCCGGTGGGTGCTAGAATGGTCTGGGGTCTTTTAGAATGGACGTCAGGTGCTCTAGAAGGGTCTGGGGGCTTTTAGAAGGGTCCAGTGGAGCTCTAGGAGGGTCTGGGGGCCTTTAGAAGGGCTCTGGCGGTCTTTAGAGACATCTGGGGGCCTTTAGAAGGACTCTGGGGGCCTCTAGAAGGGTCTAGAGGCCTTTAGATTTGTCTAGAGGGGCTCTAGAAGGACTAATCCCCTAACCCTAACACTTAACCCTAACCCCCTATCCCCAACCCTGACCCTAACCGGATAACCATAACCCTAATCCCTATCCCCCTAACCCTAATCCCTAACACCCTAAACCTAACCCTAATCCCTTACACCCTAACCCTAACCCCGTAACCCTAAGCACATAACATGAAACCCTAACCCTAACCCTAACCCTAACCCCTAACCCTAACACTCACCCTAAACCCTAACCCTAACCCTAACCCTAACCCAACCCTGACCCTAACCCTAACCATAAACCCTAACCCCTAACCCTAACCCTAATGACCCTAAACTCTAACCCTCACCCTAACCCCTAACCATAACCATAACCCTAACCTTAACCCTAATCTAACCCTAACCCCTAAGCCTAAACCCTAACCCTAAACCCTAACCCTAACCCTTACCCCTAACCCTAAACCTAACCCTAAACCTAACCCTAACCCTAATGACCCTAACCCTAAACCTAACCCCTAAACCCTAACCCTAATGACCCTAACCCTAACCCTAACCCTAACCCTAACCCTAAACCCTAACCCCTAACACTAACCCCTAACTCTAACCCCTAACACTAACCCTAATGACCCTAACCCTAACCCTATACCCCTAACCATAACCCTAACCCTTATGACCGTAACCCTAACCTTAACCCTAATCTAACCCTAACCTAACCCTAACCCTAACCCCTAACCCTAACCCTAATGACCCTAACCCTAAACCTAACCCCTAACCGTAACCCTAATGACCCTAACCCTAAACCTAACCCCTAACCCCTAACCCTAATGACCCTAATCCTAACCTTAACCCTAACCCTAAACACAAACCCTAACCCTAACCCTAACCCAACCCTAACCCTAACCAAACCCTAACCCAACCCTAACCCTAACCCTAAACCCTAACCCTAAACCCTAACCCTAAACCCTAACCCTAACCATAACCCCTAACCCCTAATCCTAACCCCTAACTCTAACCCCTAACCCTAACCCTAATGACCCTAACCCTAACCCTATACCCCTATCCATATCCCCTAACCCTAACCCAAATCCTAACCCTAACCCTAATGACCCTAACCCTAACACTAACCCCTAACTTCTAGAGCTTCTCACGTCCCTACTAAAAGCCCCTGGACCCTTCTAGAGCCCCCTGGGTCCCTTCTAAAAGTGCCAAGACCCTTCTAGAGCCCATCTGGACAATTCTAAAGGCCCCCAGACCCCTCTGGACCCCCCAGAGACCTTCTAAAGGCCCCTGGACCCTTCTAGAGCTTCTCACGTCCCTTCTAAAAGCCCCCAGACCCTTCTAGAGCCCCCCAGAGACATTATAAAGGCCCCTGGACCCTTCTAGAGCTTCTCATGACCCTTTTAAAAGCCCCCAGACCCATCTAGAGCCCCCCAGAGACATTCTAAAGGCACCTGGACCCTTCAAGAGCTTCTCACGCCCATTCTAAAAGAACCCAGACCCTTCTAGAGCCCCCCAGAGAGCTTCAAAAAGACCCTGAACCCTTCTAGAGCTTCTTACATCCCTTCTAAAAGCCCCCAGACCCTTCTAGAGCCCCCCAGATCCAATCTAAAGATATCTAGAGCCCCCTGGGACCCCTTTACGGCCTTCTAAGACCCTTCTAGGACCACGAGGAGCCATCTAGAGCCCCCTGGGACCCCTTAAGGCCTTCTAGGACCCATCTAGGACCACGAGAATCCCTCTAGAGCCCCCTGGGACCTCTTTAGGGCCTTCTTGGACCCTTCTAGGGCCCCCCAGGGACCCTCTAGAGCCCACTGGCCCACCTTAGAGCCTTCTAGGACCCTTCTAGGACCACGAGAAACAATCTAGAGCCCCCTGGGACCCACTTAGGGCCAACTAGGACCAGTGTAAGACCCTGGGGAACACTCTAGAGCCCCCTGGGTCCCCTTTAGGGCCTTCTAGGACCCTTCTAGGGACCCCAGGGACCCTCTAGAGCCCACTGGGACTGCCTTAGGGCCTACTAGGACCCTTCTAGGACTATGAGGAACCCTCTAGAGCCCCCTGGGACACACTTAGGGCCATCTAGGACCCTTCTAGGACCCACGGGAACCATCTAGAGCCCCGTGGGACCCCCTTCGGGCCTTCTAGGACACTTCTAAGTCCTCCAGGGACCCTCTAGAGCCCCCTGGGACCGCTTAGAGCCTTCTAGGACCCTTCTAGGACCTGTGGGTACCCTCTAGAGCCCCCTGGGACCCTTCTAGGGCTTTCTAGGACACATCTAGGGTCACCAGAAACCCTCTAGAGATCCCTTGGACCCCTTAAGGGCCTTCTAGGACCCTTCTAGGACCACGAGAAAACTTCCAGAGCCCCCTGGGACCCACTTAGGGCCTTCTAGGACCATTTTAAGACCCCGGGGAACCCTGTAGAGCCCCCTGGGACCCCTTTAGGGCCTTCTAAGACCATTTTAAGATATCGGGTAACCCTCTAGAGCCCCCTGGGACCCCCTTAGGGCCTTCTAGGACCATGGTAAGACCCCGGGGAACCCTCCAGAGCACCCTGGGTCCTCTTTAGTGCCTTCTAGTACCCTTCTAGGGCCCCCAGAGACCTTCTAGAGCCCCCTGGTTACACTTTGAGCCTTCTAGAACCCTTCTAGGAGCCCCAGGAACCCTCTAGAGCTTCCTGAGACCCCCTTAGGGCCTTCTAGGACCCTTCTAGGACGGCGAGGAACCCTCTAGAGCCCTCTGGGACCCCCTTAGGGCCTTCTAGGGCCCTTCTAGTGCAGGCAGGGACCCTCTAGAGCCCCCTGGGACCCACTCAGGGCCTTCTAGGACCATTTTAAGACTCTCTGGAACCATCTAGAGCCCCCTGGGAAAACTTAGAGCATTCTAGGACCCTTCTAGGACCCCAGGAATATTCTAGAACCCCCTGGGACCACCTTAGGGCCTTCTAGTACCGTTCTAGGACCACCAGGAACCCTCTAGAGCCCCCTGTGACCCCCTTAGGGCCTTCTAGGACCCTTCTCGGACCACCAGGAACCCTCTAGAGCCCCCTGTGACACTCTTAGGGCCTTCTAGGACTCTTCTAGGACCACGAGGAAACCATCTAGAGCCCCCTGGGTCCCGCTTAGGGCCTTCTAGGACCATGGTAAGACCCCGGGGAACCCTCTAGAGCACCCTGGGTCCTCTATACAGCCTTCTAGGACCCTTCTAGGACCACCAGGATCCCTCTAGAGCCCCCTGGGACCCACTTAGGGCCATCTAGGGGTCTTCTAGGACCACGAGTAACCATCTAGAGACCCGTGGGATGACTTAAGGGCCTTCTAGGGGTCTTCTAGGGCCACGAGTAACCATCTAGAGACATCTGGGACCACTTAAGGGCCTTCTTGGACACTTCTTGGTCCACAAGAGACCCTCTAGAGCCCCCTGGGACCACTCAGAGCCTCCTAGGTCCATTCTATGAGCCCCAGGAAACACATAGAGCCCCCTGGGACCCCTTTAGGGCCTTCTAGGACCCTTCTAGGACCACCAGGAGCCCTCTAGAGCCCCCTAGGACCCACTTAGGGCCTTCTAGGACTCTTCTAGTACCCCCAGGGACCTTCTAGAGCCCCCTGGGACCCTTTTAGGGCCTTCTAGGACCCTCCTAGGACCCACGGGTACCCTCTAGAGCCCTCTGGGACCCTTCTAGGGCTTTCTTGGACCCTTTTAGAATCACCAGGAACACTCCAGAGTCCCCTGGGACCCTTCTAGGGCTTTCTAGGACCCTTCTAGGACCACGAGGAACCATCTAGAGCCCCCTGGGACCATTTTAGGGCCTTCTAGGACCCTTCTAGAACCACGAGAAGCCATCTATAGCTCTCTGGGACCCTTTAGGGCGTTCTAGGACTCTTCTAGGGTCCCCAGAGACCGTCTAGAGCCCCCTGGGATGACTTAGAGCCTTCGAGGACCCTTCTAGGACCACGAGGAAACCTCTAGAGCCCCCTGGGACCCCTTTAGGGCCTTCTAGGACAATTCTAGGGCCGCCAGGGTCCGTCTAGAGCCCCCTGGGACCCCTTTAGGGCCTTCTAGGACCCTTCTAGGACCACCAGGAGCCCTCTAGAGCCCCCTAGGACCCACTTAGGGCCTTCTAGGACTCTTCTAGTACCCCCAGGGACCCTCTAGAGCCCTCTGGGACCCCCTTAGGGCCTTCTAGGACAATTCTAGGGCCGCCAGGGTCCCTCTAGAGCCCCCTGGGACCCCTTTAGGGCCTTCTAGGACCCTTCTAGGACCACCAGGAGCCCTCTAGAGCCCCCTAGGACCCACTTAGGGCCTTCTAGGACTCTTCTAGTACCCCCAGGGACCCTCTAGAGCCCCCTGGGACCCTTTTAGGGCCTTCTAGGACCCTCCTAGGACCCACGGGTGCCCTCTAGAGCCGTCTGGGACCCTTCTAGGGCTTTCTTGGACCCTTTTAGAATCACCAGGAACCCTCCAGGGTCCCCGGGACCCTTCTAGGGCTTTCTAGGACCCTTCTAGGACCACGAGGAACCCTCTAGAGCCCCCTGGGACCATTTTAGGGCCTTCTAGGACCCTTCTAGGACCACGAGAAACCATCTATAGCTCTCTGGGACCCCTTTAGGGCGTTCTAGGACTCTTCTAGGGTCCCCAGAGACCGTCTAGAGCCCCCTGGGATGCCTTAGAGCCTTCGAGGACCCTTCTAGGTCCACGAGGAACCCTCTAGAGCCCCCTGGGACCCCCTTAGGGCATTCTAGGACCCTTCTAGGGCCCCCAGGGACCCTCTAGAGCCCCCTGGGACCCACTTAGGGCCTTCTAAGACCCTTCTAGGACCACCAGGAGCCCTCTAGAGCCCTCTGGGACACCTTTTTGCACATTCTAGGACACTTCTAGTGCCCCCAGAGACCCTCTAGAGCTCCCTGGGAGTCTTTAGGGCCTACTAGGACCCTTCTAGGATCACCAGGAACCCTCTAGAGCCCTCTGGGACCCACTTAGGGCCTTCTAGGACCCTTCTAGAACCACGAGGAACCCTCTAGAGCCCCCTGGGACTTGCTTAAGGCCTTCTAGAACCCTTCTAGGACCAGGAGAAACACTCTACAGCCCCCTGGGACTCCCTTAGGGCCTTCTAGGATCATTATAAGACCCTGGGGAACCCTCAAGAGCCTCGTGGGACCCCTTAGAGCCTTCTAGGACCCTTCTAGGACCACGAGGATCCCTCTAGAGCCCCCTGGGACAACTTAGGGCCTTCTAGGGCTCTTCTAGCGCCCCCAGTGACCCTCTAGACCTCCCTGGAACTTGCTTAAGTCCTTCTAGAACCCTTCTAGGGCCACGAGGAACCCTCTAGAGCCCCCTGGGACCCCCTTAGGGCCTTCTAGGTCCATGGTAAAACCCCGGGGAACCCTCTAGAGCACCCTGGGTCCTATTTAAGGCCTTCTAGTACACTTCTAGGGCCCCCAGGGACCTTCTAGAGCCCCCTGGGTCCACTTAGGGCCTTTTAGGACCATTCTAGGACCAGGAGGAACCATCTAGAGCCCTCTGAGAACCCCTTAGGGCCTTCTAGGACCATTTTAAGTCTCCGGGGAACCATCTAGAGGCCCCTGAGACCCCTTAGAACATTCTAGGACCCTTCTATGACCACGAGGAACCTTCTAGAACCACCTGGGACCCCCTTAGGGCCGTCTAGGACCCTTCTCGGACCACCAGGAACCCTCTAGAGCCCCCTGGGACTTGCTTAAGGCCTTCTAGGACTCTTCTAGGACCACGAGGAAACCAGATAGAGCCCCCTGGGACCCACTTAGGGCCTTCTAGGACCATGGTAAGACCCCGGGGAACCCTCTAGAGCACCCTGCGTCCTCTTTAGGGCCTTCTAGTACACTTCTAGGGACCCAGGGACTTTCTAGAGCCCCCTGGTTCCCTTTAGAGCCTTCTAGAACCCTTCTAGGAGCCCCAGGAACCCTCTAGAGCCCTCTGGGACTCTCTTTGCGCCTTCTAGGACCCTTCTAGGACCACGAGGAACCCTCTAGAGCCCTCTGGGACCCACTTAGGTCCTTCTAGGACCCTTCTAGACCCCCAATAACCCTCTAGATCCCTCTGGGACCCCCTTAGGGCCTTCTAGCACCCTTCTAGGACCACAAGGATCTATCTAGAGCCCACTGGGACCCCCTAAGAACTTCAAGGACCTTTCTAGGACCACAAGAAACCATCTAGAACCCCTTGGGACTCACATAGGGCCTTCTAGGATCATTGTAAGACCCTGGGATCACTTTGTAAGATCGTGGGACCACTTAGAGCCTTCTAGGACGATTCTAGTACCACAAGGAACCCTCTAGAGCCCCCTGGGACCCCCTTAGGGCCTTCTAGGACAATTCTAGTGCCCCCAGGTACCCTCTAGAGCCCCCTGGGACCCCCTTAGGGCCTTCTAGGACCCTTCTAGGACACAGGGAACCCTCAAGAGCCCCCTGGGACCCCCTTAGGGCTTTCTAGGGCCATGGTAAGACCCCGGGGAACCCTCCAGAGCACCCTGGGTCCTCTTTAGTGCCTTCTAGTACCCTTCTAGGGCCCCCAGGGACCCTCTAGAGCCCGCTGGGACCCCCTTAGGGCCTTCTAGGACCCTTCTAGGACCACAAGGAACCCTCTAGAGCACCCTGGGACCCCTTTAGGGCCTTCTAGGACAATTCTAGGGCCGCCAGGGTCCGTCTAGAGCCCCCGGGACCATTTTAGGGCCTTCTAGGACCCTTCTAGGACCACCAGGAGCCCTCTAGAGCCCCCTAGGACTCACTTAGGGCCTTCTAGGACTCTTCTAGCATCCCCAGAGACAGTCTAGAGCCCCCTGGGATGCCTTAGAGCCTTCGAGGACCCTTCTAGGACCACGAGGAACCCTCTAGAGCCCCCTGGGACCCCCTTAGGGCATTCTAGGACCCTTCTAGGGCCCCCAGGGACCCTCTAGAGCCCCCTGGGACCCACTTAGGGCTTTCTAAGACCCTTCTAGGACCACCAGGAGCCCTCTATAGCCCTCTGGGACACATTTTTGCACATTCTAGGACACTTCTAGTGCCCCCAGAGACCCTCTAGAGCTCCCTGGGAGTCTTTAGGGCCTACTAGGACCCTTCTAGGATCACCAGGAACCCTCTAGAGCCCTCTGTGACCCACTCTAGGGCCTTCTAGGACCCTTCTAGGACCACGAGGAACCCTCTAGAGCCCCCTGGGACTTGCTTAAGGCCTTCTAGAACCCTTCTAGGACCAGGAGAAACACTCTACAGCCCCCTGGGACTCCCTTAGGGCCTTCTAGGATCATTGTAAGACCCTGGGGAACCCTCAAGAGCCTCGTGGGACCCCTTAGAGCCTTCTAGGACCCTTCTAGGACCACGAGGATCCCTCTACAGCCCCCTGGGACACCTCTAGGGCCTTCTAGGGCTCTTCTAGTGCCCCCAGTGACCCTCTAGACCCCCCTGGAACTTGCTTAAGTCCTTCTAGAACCCTTCTAGGGCCACGAGGAACCCTCTAGAGCCCCCTGGGACCCCCTTAGGGCCTTCTAGGTCCATGGTAAAACCCCGGGGAACCCTCTAGAGCACCCTGGGTCCTATTTAAGGCCTTCTAGTACACTTCTAGGGCCCCCAGGGACCTTCTAGAGCCCCCTGGGTCCACTTAGGGCCTTTTAGGACCATTCTAGGACCAGGAGGAACCATCTAGAGCCCTCTGAGAACCCCTTAGGGCCTTCTAAGACCATTTAAAGTCTCCGGGGAACCATCTAGAGGCCCCTGAGACCCCTTAGAACATTCTAGGACCCTTCTATGACCACGAGGAACCTTCTAGAACCAACTGGGACCCCCTTAGGGCCGTCTAGGACCCTTCTCGGACCACAAGGAACCCTCTAGAGCCCCCTGGGACTTGCTTAAGGCCTTCCAGGACTCTTCTAGGACCACGAGGAAACCAGATAGAGCCCCCTGAGACCCCTTAGAGCCTTCTAGAACCCTTCTAGGAGCCCCAGGAACCCTCTAGAGCCCTCTGGGACCCCCTTAGGGCCTTCTAGGACCCTTCTAGGACCACCAAGAACCCTCTAGAGCCCTCTGGGACCCACTTAGGTTCTTCTAGGACCCTTCTAGACCCCCCAATAACCATCTAGATCCCTCTGGAACCCCCTTAGGGCCTTCTAGCACCCTTCTAGGACCACGAGGAACTCTCTAGAGCCCACTGGGACCCCTTTAAGAACTTCAAGGACCCTTCTAGGACCACAAGAAACCATCTAGAACCCCTTGGGACTCCAATAGGGCCTTCTAGGATCATTGTAAGACACTGGGGAACCCTCTAGAGCGTCGTGGGACCACTTAGAGCCTTCTAGGACGATTCTAGTACCACGAGGAACCCTCTAGAGCCCCCTGGGACCCCCTTAGGGCCTTCTAGGACCCTTCTAGGACACAGGGAACCCTCAAGAGCCCCCTGGGACCCCCTTAGTGCTTTCTAGGGCCATGGTAAGACCCTGGGGAACCCTCCAGAGCACCCTGGGTCCTCTTTAGTGCCTTCTAGTACCCTTCTAGGGCCCCCAGGGACCTTCTAGAGCCCCCTGGTTACCCTTTGAGCCTTCTAGAACCCTTCTAGGAGCCCCAGGAACCCTCTAGAGCCCGCTGGGACCCCCTTAGGGCCTTCTAGGACCCTTCTAGGACCACAAGGAACCCTCTAGAGCCCGCTGGGACCCCTTTAGGGCCTTCTAGGACAATTCTAGGGCCGCCAGGGTCCCTCTAGAGCCCCCGGGACCCCTTTAGGGCCTTCTAGGACCCTTCTAGGACCACCAGGAGCCCTCTAGAGCCCCCTAGGACTCACTTAGGGCCTTCTAGGACTCTTCTAGTACCCCCAGGGACCCTCTAGAGCCCCCTGGGACCCTTTTAGGGCCTTCTAGGACCCTCCTAGGACCCACGGGTACCCTCTAGAGCCCTCTGGGACCCTTCTAGGGCTTTCTTGGACCCTTTTAGAATCACCAGGAACCCTCCAGAGTCCCCTGGGACCCTTCTAGGGCTTTCTAGGACCCTTCTAGGACCACGAGGAACCCTCTAGAGCCCCCTGGGACCATTTTAGGGCCTTCTAGGACCCTTCTAGGACCACGAGAAACCATCTATAGCTCTCTGGGACCCCTTTAGGGCGTTCTAGGACTCTTCTAGGGTCCCCAGAGACCGTCTAGAGCCCCCTGGGATGCCTTAGAGCCTTCGAGGACCCTTCTAGGACCACGAGGAACCCTCTAGAGCCCCCTGGGACCCCCTTAGGGCATTCTAGGACCCTTCTAGGGCCCCCAGGGACCCTCTAGAGCCCCCTGGGACCCACTTAGGGCCTTCTAAGACCCTTCTAGGACCACCAGGAGCCCTCTAGAGCCCTCTGGGACACCTTTTTGCACATTCTAGGACACTTCTAGTGCCCCCAGAGACCCTCTAGAGCTCCCTGGGAGTCTTTAGGGCCTACTAGGACCATTCTAGGATCACCAGGAACCCTCTAGAGCCCTCTGGGACCCACTTAGGGCCTTCTAGGACCCTTCTAGGACCACGAGGAACTCTCTAGAGCCCCCTGAGACTTGCTTAAGGCCTTCTAGGACTCTTCTAGGACCACGAGGAACCCTCTAGAGCCCCCTGGGACCCCCTTAGGGCATTCTAGGACCCTTCTAGGGCCCCCAGGGACCCTCTAGAGCCCCCTGGGACCCCCTTAGGGCTTTCTAAGACCCTTCTAGGACCACCAGGAGCCCTCTATAGCCCTCTGGGACCCTCTATGCGCCTTCTAGGACCCTTCTAGTGCCCCCAGGGACACTCTAGAGCACCCTGGGACTCCTTAGGGCCTACTAGGACCCTTCTAGGACCACGAGAAATCCTCTAGAGCCCCCTGGGACATCCTTAGGTCCTTCTAGGACCGTTCTAGGGTCACCAGGAACCCTCTAGAGCCCTCTGGGACCCACTTAGGGCCTTCTAGGACCCTTCTAGGACCACGAGGAACTCTCTAGAGCCCCCTGAGACTTGCTTAAGGCCTTCTAGGACTCTTCTAGGACCACGAGAAACCATCTAGAGCCCCCTGGGACCCACTTAGGGCATTCTAGGTTCATTTTAAGACCCTGGGGAACCCTCTAGAGCCTCGTGGTACCACTTAGAGCCTTGTAGGACCCTTCTAGGACCAGAAGGAACCCTCTAGAGCCCCCTGGGACCCCCTTAGGGACTTCTAGGACAATTCTAGCGCCCCCAGGGACCCTCTAGAGCCCCCTGGGACCCCCTTAGGGCCTTCTAGGACCCTTCTAGGACACAGGGAACCCTCAAGAGCCCCCTGGGACCCCCTTAGGGCTTTCTAGGGCCATGGTAAGACCCTGGGGAACCCTCCAGAGCAACCTGGGTCCTCTTTAGTGCCTTCTAGTACACTTCTAGGGCCCCCAGGGACCTTCTAGAGCCCCCTGGTTACCCTTTGAGCCTTCTAGAACCCTTCTAGGAGCTCCAGGAACCCTCTAGAGCCCGCTGGGACCCCCTTAGGGCCTTCTAGGACCCTTCTAGGACCACAAGGAACCCTCTAGAGCCCCCTGGGACCCCTTTAGGGCCTTCTAGGACAATTCTAGGGCCGCCAGGGTCCGTCTAGAGCCCCCTGGGACCCCTTTAGGGCCTTCTAGGACCACCAGGAGCCCTCTAGAGCCCCCTAGGACCCACTTAGGGCCTTCTAGGACCCTTCTAGGACCACGAGGAACCCTCTAGAGCCCGCTGGGACCCTTTTAGGGCCTTCTAGGACCCTCCTAGGACCCACGGGTACCCTCTAGAGCCCTCTGGGACCCTTCTAGGGCTTTCTAGGACCCTTTTAGAATCACCAGGAACCCTCCAGAGTCCCCTGGGACCCTTCTAGGGCTTTCTAGGACCCTTCTAGGACCACGAGGAACCCTCTGGATCTCCCTGGGGTCCCCTTAGGGCCTTCTAGGACCCTTCTAGGACCACAAGGAACCCTCTAGAGCCCTCTGTGACACATTTTGTGCCTTCTAGGAGACTTTTAGTGCCCCCAGGGACACTCTAGGCCCCCCTGTGACCCATTTAGGGCCTTCTAGGACAATTCTAGGGCCCCCAGGGACACTCTAGAGCCCCGTGGGACCCCTTAGAGCATTCTAGGACACTTCTAGGAGCCCCAGGAACCTTCTAGAACCCTCTGGGACCCACTTAGGCCCTTCTAGGACCCTTCTAGGACCACCAGGAACCTTCTAAAGCCCTCTGGGACCCCCTTAACGCCTTCTAGGACCCTTCTAGTGCTCCCAGGAACCCTCTCGAGCCCCCTGGGACCCCTTTATGGCCTTCTAAGACCCTTCTAGGACCACAAGAAACGCTCTAGAGCCCCCAGGGACTCCCTTAGGGCCTTCTAGGACCCTTCTAGGATCACCAGGATCCCTTTAGAGCCTTCTGGGACCCACTTAGGTCCTTCTAGTACCGTTCTAGGACCACGAGAAACTCTCTACAGCCCCCTGGGACGCCCTTAGGGCCTTCTAGGACCCTTCTAGGACCATGAGAAACCATCTAGAGCTCCCTGGGAACCCCTTACGGCCTTCTAGGATCATTGTAAGACCCCGGGGAACCCTCTAGAGCTCCCTGGGACCTCTTTAGGCCCTTCTAGGGCCCTTCTAGGACCACCAGGGACACTCTAGAGCCCTCTGGGACCCCCTTAGGGCCTTCTAGGACCATTCTAGTGCCCCCAGGGACCCTCTAGAGCCCCCTGGGACCCCTTTAGGTCCTTCTAGGACCCTTCTAGGGCCACCAGGGACACTCTAAAGCCCCCTGGGACCCCCTTAGGGCCTGCTAGGTGTCTTCTACGACCACGAGGAACCATCTAGAACCCCCTGAGACCACTTAGGACCTTCTAGAACAATTGTATGACCCCAGGGAACCCCCTAGAGTCGTCTGGGACCCCCTTAGGGCCTACTAGGACCATTGTAAGACCCCAGGGAACACTCTAGAGTCCTCTAGGACTCCTTAAGGCCTTCTAGGACCCTTCTAGGACCACGAGAAACCCTCTAGTGCCCCCAGGGACTCCCTTAGGGCCTTCTAGGACCCTTCTAGGATCACCAGGAACCCTCTAGAGCCATCTGGGACCCACTTAGGACCTTCTAGGACCCTTCTAGGACCACGAGAAACCATCCAGAGCCCCCTGGGACTCCTTAGAGCCTTCTAGGACCCTTCTAGGAGTCCCTGAATCCCTCTAGAGCCCCATGGGACCCACTTAGGTCCTTCTAGGACACTTCAAACACCACCAGCATCCCTCTAGAGCTCACTGGGAAGCATTTAGGGCCTTCTAAGACCCTTCTAGGACCACGAGGAACCCTCTAGAGCCCCCTGGGACCATTTTAGGGCCTTCTAGGTCCCTTCTAGGACCACTAGGCACCATGTAGACCCCCTGGGACAATTTAGGACCTTCTAGGACCATTGTAAGACCATGGGGATCCCTGTAGAGCCCTCTGGGACCCCCTTAGGACCTTCTAGGACCCTTCTAGGACCACCAGGATCCCTCTAGAGCCCCCTGGAACCACCTTAGGGCCTTCTAAAACCCTTCTAGGACCTTGAGGAACCCTCTAGAGCTCTTTGGGACCCCTATAGAAGGGTCTGGAGGCCTTCAGAAGGGTCTGGATGGGCTCTAGAAAGGTCTGGGGGCCTTCAGAATGGCCCTGGGGGGATCTAGAAGGGTCTGGAGGCCTTCAGAAGGGTCCTGAGTGGCTCTAGAACGGTGTGGGGGCCTTCAGAAGGGCCCTGGGGGGATCTAGAAGGGTCTGGAGGCCTTCAGAAGGGTCCTGAGTGGCTCTAGAATGGTCTGGGGGCATTCAGAAGGGTCTGGATGGGCTCTAGAAGGGTCTGGGGTCCTTCAGAATGGCCCTGGGGGGATCTAGAATGGTCTGGAAGCCATCAGAAGGGCCCTGAGTGGCTCTAGAACCGTCTGGGGGCATTCAGAATGGCCCAGGGGAACTAGAAGGGTCTGGAGACCTTCAGAAGGGTCCTGAGCGGCTCTAGAAGGGTCTGGGGGCCGTCAGAAGGGCCGTGGGTGGGCTCTAGAAGGGTCTGGGGGCCTTCAGAAGGGCCCCGGGTGGGCTCTAGAAGGGTCTGGAGGCCTTCAGAAGGGTCCTGAGGGGCTCTAGAAGGGTCCAACTTGGATCTCAAACGGTCTAGGGCCTTCAGATTGGTCCTGGGGGGCTCTAGAAGGGTCTTGGAACCTTCATAAAGGTCCTGACTGGCTCTAGAAGGGTTCTGAGGGGCTCTAGAAGGGTCTGGGGGCATTCAGAAGGGTCCTGAGGGGCTCTAGAAGGGTCTGGGAGCCTTTAGAAGGGTCCTCGGGGGCTCTAGAAAGTCATAGAAGGGTCTTAGAAGGCCCTAACAGCGTCCCAGGGTGCTCCAGAGGGTTTGCAGAAGTCTTAGAAGAGTCCTACGAGGACCTAAGGAGGTCCCAGGGGGCTCCAGAGGCTTCCTGGTGACTCTAGAAGGGTCCTTGAAAGCCCTAAGTGGGTCCCAGGTGGATCTAGCGGGTACCTGTGGGTTCTAGAAGGTTCCTAGAAGGTCGTAAGGGGGTCCCAGGGGGCTCTAGAGGGTTCCTGGTGGTCCTAGAAGGTTCCTAGAAGGTCCTAAGGGGGTCCCAGAGCGCTCTAGAGGTATCCTCGTGGTCGTAGAAGGTTCCTATAAGGTTCTAAGGGGGTCTCAGGGGGCTCTAGATGGTTCCTCGTGGCCCTAGGAGGGTCCTAGAAAGCCCTAAGCGGGTCCCAGGAGGCTCTAGAGGGTTCCTGGTGACTCTAGAAGGGTCCCAGTAAGCCCTAGAAAGGTCCCAGGGGGCTCTAGAGGGTTCCTGGAGACCCTAGAAGAGTCCCAGAAAGCCCTAGAAGGGTCCCACGGGGCTCTAGAGGGTTCTCGTGGGTCCTAGAAGGGTTCTAGAAGGCCCTAAGGGTGCCCAGAGGACTCCAGAGGATTCTTCGTGGTCCTAGAAGAGCTCTAGAAGGCACTAAATAGGTCCAAGGTTGCTCTAGAGGGTTCCTCGTGGTCTTAGATGCGTCCGAGAAGGCCCTAAGGGGTCCCAGGGGGCTCTAGAGGGTCCTTGGGGCACTAGAAGGGTCCTAGAAGGCCTTAAGTGGGTCTCAGGTGGCTCTAGGGGTTTCCTCGTTGTCCTAGAAGGGTCCTAGGAGGCCCTAAGTGGGTCCCAGGGGGCTCTAGAGGGTTTCATGTGTTCCTAGAATAACCCAGAAGGCCCTAAGGAGGTCCCAGGTGGCTCTAGATGGTTTCTCGTGGTCCTAGAAGGGTCATAGAAAGCACTAAGGGGGTCCTAGGGAGCTCTAGAGGGTTCCTCGTGGTGCTAGAATGTACCTAGAAGGCTCTAAGGGGGTCCCAAAGAGCTCTAGAGGGTTCTTCGAGGTCTTAGAAGCATCTGAGAAGGCCCTAAGGGGGTTCCAGGGGGCTCTAGAAGGTCCCTGGGGGCCCTAGAAAGGTCCTAGAAGGCCCTAAGAAGGTCCCAGGTGCCTCTAGAGAGTTCCTCATGGTCTTAGAAGGGTTCTAGAAGGCCCTATGTGGTCCCAGGGGGCTCTAGAGGGTCCCTGGGACACTAGAAGTGTCCTAGAAGGCCCTAAGTGGGTCTCAGGGTGCTCTAGGGGGTTCCTCGTTTTCCTAGAAGTGTCCTAGGAGGCCCTAAGTGGGTCCCAGGGGGCTCTAGAGGGCTCCTGGTGACTCTAGAAGTCTCCTATAAAGCTCTAGAAGGGTCCCAGGGGGCTCTAGAAGGTACATGGTGACACTAGACAGGTCCTAGAAAGACCTAGAATGGTCCCAGAGGGCTCTAGAGGGTTCCCTTGGGTCCTAGAAGCGTCCTAGAAGGCCCTAAAGGGGTCCCAGGGGGCTCTAGATGGTTCCTCGTGGTCTTAAAAGGGTCTTAGAAGGCCCTAAATGGGTCCCAGGGGGCTCTAGAGGGTTCCTCGTGTTTCTAAAAGGGTCCTATAAGGCCCTAAGGGGGTCCCAGGGGTCTCTAGAGGGTTTCTCGTGGTCCTAGAATGGTCCTAGAAGACACTAAGGGGGTTCCAGGGGGTTCTACATGGTTTCTCGTGGTCCTAGAAGACACCTAGAAGGGTCTAAGTGGGTCCCAGGGGGCTCTAGAGGGTTTCTCGTGGTCCTTGAAGGGTCCTAGACGGTTTTAAAGTGGTCCGAGGGAGTTCTAGAGGGTTCCTGGTTACTCTAGAAGTGTCCTAGAAAGCCCTAGAAGGGTCTAATGGGGCTCTAGAGGGTTCCCTGTGGTCCTTGAAGGGTCCTAGAAGGCCCTAAAATGGTCCCAGGGGGTTCTAGAGGGTTCCTGGTACTCCTAGAAGAGTCCTATAAGGATCCATGCGGTCCCAGGGGGCTCTAGAGGGTCCCTGGGGGCCCTAGAAGGGTCCTAGAAGGCCCTAAAGGGGACCCAGGGGGCTCTAGAGTGTTCGCCGGTGACTTACAATGGTCCTAGAAGGCCCTAAGGGGGTACTAGGGGGCTCTAGGTTGTTTCTCATGGTCCTAGAAGGGCCCTAGAAGGCCCTAAAGTGGTTCCAGGGGGCTTTAGAGTGTTCCCCGGGGTCTTACCATGGTCCTAGAAGGCCCTAAGTGGGTCCCAGGGGGCTCTAGAGGGTTTCTCGTGGTCCTAGAAGGGTCCTAGAAGGCCCTAAACTGGTCCCAGGGGGCTGTAGATTGTTTCTCATGGTCCTAGAAGGGTCCTAGAAGTCCCTAAAGGGGTCCCAGGGGGCTCTAGAGGGTTCCTTGTGGCCCTAGAAGGGTCTTAGAAGGCCCTAAGTGTGCCCAGAGGACTCCAGAGGATTCTTCGTGGTCCTAGAAGAGCTCTAGAAGGCACTAAATGGGTCCAAGGTTGCTCTACAGGGTTCCTCGTGGTCTTAGAAGGGTCCTAGAAGGCTCTAAGGGGTCCCAGTGGGCTCTAGAGGGTCCCTGGGGGTCCTAGAAGGGTCCTAGAAGGCCCTAAGGAGGTCCCAGGGGTCTCTAGAGGGTTTCCCAGGGACTTACAATGATCCTAGAAGGCCCTACGGGGGTCCCAGGTGTCTCTAGAGGGTTTCTTGTGGTCCTAGAAGGGTCCTAGAAGGCCCTAAGGGGGTCCCAGGGGACTCTAGAGGGTTCCTGGTGCCTCTACAAGGGTCTTAGAAAATCCTAGAAATTTCCCAGGGGGTTCTAGATGGTTCCTTGTAGTTCTAGAAGTGTTCTAGAAGGCCTTTAATGGGTCCCATGGGGCTCTAGAGGGTTCCTCGTGGTCCTAGAATGGTCCTAGAATGCCCCAAGGGGTTCCCAGGGGGCTCTAGAGGGTTCCTGGGGCTCCTAGAAGGGTCCTAGAAGGCTCTAAGGGGGTCCCAGTGTGCTCTAGAAGGTCCCTGGGGGCACTAGAAGGGTCCTAGAAGGCACTAAATCGGTCCCAAGGGGCTCTAGAGGGTTCCCCGGCATCTTACAATGGTCCTACATGGCCCTAAGTTGTCCCAGGAGGCTCTAGAGGGTTCCATGTGTTCCTAGAATAACCCAGAAGGCCCTAAGGAGGTCCCAGGTGGCTCTAGATGGTTTCTCGTTGTCCTAGAAGGGTCATAGAAGGCTCTAAGGGGGTCCTAGGGAGCTCTAGAGGGTTCCTCGTGGTGCTAGAATGTACCTAGAAGGCTCTAAGGGGGTCCCAGGTGGCTCTAGAGGGTTCTTTGTGGTCTTAGAAGCGTCCGAGAAGGCCCTAAGTGGGTCCCAGAGGGCTCTAGAAGGTCCCTGGGGGCCCTAGAAATGTCCTAGAAGGCCCTAAGGAGGTCCCAGGTGCCTCTAGAGAGTTTCTCGTGGTCTTAGAAGGGTTCTAGAAGGCCCTATGTGGTCCCAGGGGGCTCTAGAGGGTCCCTGGGACACTAGAAGTGTCCTAGAAGGCCCTAAGTTGGTTTCAGGGTGCTCTAGGGGGTTCCTCATGTCCTAGAATTGTCCTAGGAGGCCCTAAGTGGGTCCCAGGGGGCTCTAGAGGGCTCCTGGTGACTCTAGAAGTTTCCTATAAAGCTCTAGAAGGGTCCCAGAAGGCTCTAGAGGGTTCCTGGTGACACTAGAAGGGTCCTAGAAAGACCTAGAATGGTCCCAGAGGGCTCTAGAGGGTTCCCATGGGTCCTAGAAGGGTCCTAGAAGGCCCTAAAGGGGACCCAGGGGGCTCTAGAGGGTCCTTCGTGGTCTTAGAAGCGTCTTAGAAGGCCCTAAGGGTGTCCCAGGGGGCTCTAGAAGGTCCCTGGGGGCCCTAGAATGGTCCTAGAAGGCCCTAAGGAGGTCCCAGGGGGCTCTAGAGGGTTCCTGGTGGTCCTAGAAGGATTCTAGAAGGCCCTAAGTGGTTCCCAGAGGGCTCTAGAGGGTTTCTCGTTGTCCTAGAAGGGTCCTAGGAGGCCCTAAATGGGGCCCAGGGAGCTCTAGACGGTTCCTCGTGGTCCTAGGAGGATCCTAGAAGGACCTAAGTGGTTCCCAGAGGGCTCTGGATGGTTTCTTGTGGTCTTAGAATGGACCTAGAAGGCCCTAAAGTGGTCCCAGTGAACTCTAGAGGTTTCCTGGGGTTCCTAGAAGGGCCCTAGAAAGGTCTAAGAGGTTCCAGGGGGCTCTAGAGGGTCTCCGGGCGCCCTAGAATAGTCCTAGAAGGCCCTAAAGGGGTCCCAGGGGGCTCTAGAGCGTTCCCCGGGGTCTTACCATGGTCCTAGAAGGCCCTAAGTGGGTCCCAGGGGGCTCTAGAAGGTTTCTCGTGGTCCTAGAAGGGTCCTAGAAAGTCCTAAAGGGGTCCAAGGGAGCTTTAGAGGGTTCCTGGTGAATCTAGAAGTGTCCTAGAAAGCCCTAGAGGGGTCCCAGGGGGCTCTAGAGGTTTCCCTGTGGTCCTAGAAGGGTCCTAGAAGACCCTAAAGTGGTCCCAGGGGGCTCTAGATGGCTCCTGGTGCTCCTAGAAGGGTCCTAGAAGGCTCTAAGCTGTCCCAGGTGACTCTAGAGGGTACCTAGAGGGCCTAGAAGTGACCTAGAAGGCCCTAAAGGGGTCCCAGGGGGCTCTAGATGGTGCCTGTGGGTCCTAGAAGGGTCTTAGAAGGCCCTAAGGTGGTCCCAGGGGGCTCTAGAGGGTTCCTCGTGGTCCTAGAAGGGTTCTACAAAGCCCTAAGGGGTCCCAGTGGGCTCTAGAGGGTTCCTGGTGGTTTTAGAAGGCTCCCAGGGGTCTTTAGAGGGTCCCTGGAGGCCCTAGAAGTATCCTAGAAGGCACTAAAGGGGACCCAGGGGGCTCTAGAGTGTTCCCCGTGGTCTTACAATCGTCCTAGAAGGCCCTAAGGGGGTACCAGGGGTCTCTAGGTTGTTTCTCGTGGTCCTAAAAGGGTCCTAGAAGGCCCTAAAGTGGTCCCAGGGGGCTCTAGAGGGTTCCTGGTGGTCCTAGAAGGCACTAAAGGGGTCCCAGGGGTCTCTAGAAGGTTCCCAGGGGTCTTACAATGATCCTAGAATGCTCTAAGTGGGTCCCATGGGGCTCTAGATGGTTTCTCGTGGTCCTAGAAGGGTCCTAGAAGGCCCTAAAGGGGTCCCAGGGGGCTCTAGATTGTTTCTCGAGGTCCTAGAAGCGTCCTAGAAGGCCGTAAGTGCGTCCCAGGGGGCTCTAGAGGGTTCCTGGTGGTCCTAGAAGGATTCTAGAAGGCCCTAAGTGGTTCTCAGAGGGCTCTAGAGGGTTCCTCGTGGTCCTAGAAGGGTCTTAGAAGGCCATAAAGGGGTCCCAGGGTGCTCTAGAGGTCTTTAGTATGGATCTGGGGGGCTCTAGAAGGGTCTGGGCGCTTTTAGAATGGATGTGAGAAGCTCTAGAAGGGTTCAGGGTCTTTTTGAATCTCCCTGGGGGGCTCTAGAAGGGTCTGGGGGCTTTTAGAATTGTCCAGATGGGCTCTAGAAGGGTCTAGGGTCCTTTAGAATGGGTCTGGGGTGCTCTAGAAGGGTCTGGGGTCTTTTAAAATGGACGTGAGAAGATCTAGATGGGTCCAGGGGCCTTTAGAATGTCGCTGAGGGCCTCTAGAAGGGTCTGGGGTCCTCTAGAAGGGACGTGAGATGCTCTAGAAGGGTCCAGGGTCCTTTAGAAGGTCTCTGGCGGCTCTAGAAGGGTCTGGAGGCTTCTAGAAGGGATGTGAGAAGCTCTAGAAGGGTCCAGGGGCCTTTAGAACGTCTCGGGGGGGCTCTAGAAGGGTCTGGGGGCCTTTAGAAAGGACGCGAGAATCTCTAGAAGGGTCCAGGGGCCTTTAGAACGTCTCTGGGGGGCTCTAGTGGGATCTGGGGTCTTTTAGAAGGACTCTGGGGCCCTCTAGAAGGGTCTAGGGTCCATTAGAATGGGTCTGGGAGGATTTAGAAGGGTCTAGATGCCTTTAGAACGTCTCTGGGGGATCTAGAAGGGTCTGGGGTCTTTTAGAAGTGACGTGAGAAGCTCTAGAAGGGTCCAGGGTCCTTTAGAAGGTCTCTGGCGGGCTCTAGAAGGGTCTGTGGGCATTTAGAAGGGATGTGAGTGGCTGTAGAAGGGTCTGGGCGCCTTTAGAAGGTGTCTGGGGGGCTCTAGAAAGGTCTGGGTTCTTTTAGAAGGGACGTGAGAAGCTCTAGAAGGGTCCAAGGACCTTTAAAATAGTTCTGGGGGCTCTAGAGGAGTCTGGAGGCTGTTAGAATGGTCCAGATGGGCTCTAGAATGGCCTGGTCACTTTTAGAAGGTCTCTGGGGGGCTCTCGAAGGGTCTGGGGTCTTTTAGAAGGGACGTGAGAAGCTCTAGAAGGGTCCAGGGGCCTTTAGAAGGTCTCTGGGGGGCACTCAAAGGGTCTGGGGGCTTTTAGAAGGGACGTGAGAAGCTCTGGAAGGGTCCAGGGGCCTTTAGAAGGGCTCTGGGGAGTCTAGAATGGTCTGGGGGCCTCTAGAATGGTCCAGATGGGCTCTAGAATGGTCTTGGCACTTTTAGAAGGGCCCCGGTGGGTGCTAGAATGGTCTGGGGTCTTTTAGAATGGAGGTCAGGTGCTCTAGAAGGGTCTGGGGGCTTTTAGAAGGGTCCAGTGGAGCTCTAGGAGGGTCTGGGGGCCTTTAGAAGGGCTCTGGCGGTCTTTAGAGACATCTGGGGGCCTTTAGAAGGACTCTGGGGGCCTCTAGAAGGGTCTAGAGGCCTTTAGATTTGTCTAGAGAGGCTCTAGAAGGACTAATCCCCTAACCCTAACATTTAACCCTAACCCCCTATCCCCAACCCTGACCCTAACCGGATAACCATAACCCTAATCCCTATCCCCCTAACCCTAATCCCTAACACCCTATCCCTAATCCCTAACACCCTAACCCTAATCCCTTACACCCTAACCCTAACCCCGTAACCCTAAGCACATAACACTAAACCCTAACCCTAACCCTAACCTTAACCCCTAACCCTCACCCTAAACCCTAACCATAACCCTAACCCTAACCACAAACCCTAACCCCTAACCCTAACTCTAACCCTAACCCTAACCCTAATGACCCTAAACTCTAACCCTCACACTAACCCCTAACCATAACCATAACCCTAACCATAACCCTAACCCTTATGACCCTAACCCTAACCTTAACCCTAATCTAACCCTAACCTAACCCTAACCACTAAGCCTAACCCTAACCCCTAACCCTAACCCTAAACCCTAACCCTAAACCCTAACCCTAACCCTAAACCTAACCATAAACCTAACCCTAACCCTAACCCTAATGACCCTAACCCTAACCCTAAACCTAACCCCTAACCCTAACCCTAAACCTAACCCCTAACCCCTAACCCTAATGACCCTAACCCAACCCTAACCCTAACCCTAACCCCTAACCCCTAACTCTAACCCCTAACCCCTAACCCTAACCCTAATGACCCTAACCCTTACCCTAATGACCCTAACCCTAACCCCTAACCCTAACCCCTAACTCTAACCCCTAACCCCTAACCCTAACCCCTAACCCTAACCCCTAACCCTAAACCCTAACTCTAACCATAACCCCTAACCCCTTACCCTAACCCTAATGACCCTAACCCTAACACTAACCCCTAACTTCTAGAGCTTCTCACGTCCCTTCTAAAAGCCCCTGGACCCTTCTAGAGCCCCCTGGGTCCCTTCTAAAAGTGCCAAGACCCTTCTAGAGCCCATCTGGACAATTCTAAAGGCCCCCAGATCCCTCTGGACCCCCCAGAGACCTTCTAAAGGCCCCTGGACCCTTCTAGAGCTTCTCACGTCCCTTCTAAAAGCCCCCAGACCCTTCTAGAGCCCCCCAGAGACATTATAAAGGCCCCTGGACCCTTCTAGAGCTTCTCATGACCCTTTTAAAAGCCCCCAGACCCATCTAGAGCCCCCCAGAGACATTCTAAAGGCACCTGGACCCTTCAAGAGCTTCTCACGCCCATTCTAAAAGAACCCAGACCCTTCTAGAGCCCCCCAGAGAGCTTCAAAAAGACCCTGAACCCTTCTAGAGCTTCTTACATCCCTTCTAAAAGACCCCAGACCCTTCTAGAGCCCCCCAGATCCAATCTAAAGATATCTAGAGCCCCCTGGGACCCCTTTACGGCCTTCTAAGACCCTTCTAGGACCACGAGGAGCCATCTAGAGCCCCCTGGGACCCCTTAAGGCCTTCTAGGACCCATCTAGGACCACGAGAATCCCTCTAGAGCCCCCTGGGACCTCTTTAGGGCCTTCTTGGACCCTTCTAGGGCCCCCCAGGGACCCTCTAGAACCCACTGGGACCCACTTAGGGCCTTCTAGGACCCTTCTAGGACCACGAGAAACCCTCTAGAGCCACCTGGGACTCCCGTAGGGCCTTCTAGGATCATTGTAAGCCCCCAGGGAACCCTCTAGAGCCCTCTGGGACCCTTCTAGGGCTTTCTAGGACCCTTTTAGAATCACCAGGAACCCTCTAGAGCACCCTGGGACCCTTCTAGGGCTTTCTTGGACACTTTTAGAGTCACCAGGAACCCTCTAGAGCCCCCTGGGACCCCTCTAGGACCACGAGAAACCCTCTAGAGCTCCCTGGGACCCACTTAGTGCCTTCTAGGACGCTTCTAGGGACACCAGAGACCCTCTAGAGCTCCCTGGGACACACTTAGGGCCTTCTAGGACCCTTCTAGGACCACGAGGAACCCTCTAGAGCCCCCTGAGACCCGCTTAGGACCTTCTAGGACCCTTCTATGACCGCGAGGAACCCTCTAGAGCCACCTAGGACCCCCTTAGGGCCTTCTAGAACCCTTCTTGGACCCCCAGGGACCCTCTAGAGCCCACTGGACCCCCTTAGGGCCTTCTAGGACCCTTCTAGGACCCTTCTAGGACCACGAGAAACAATCTAGAGCCCCCTGGGACCCCCTTAGGGCCAACTAGGACCAGTGTAAGACCCTGGGGAACCCTCTAGAGCCCCCTGGGTCCCCTTTAGGGCCTTCTAGGACCCTTCTAGGGACCCCAGGGACCCTCTAGAGCCCACTGGGACTGCCTTAGGGCCTACTAGGACCCTTCTAGGACTATGAGGAACCCTCTAGAGCCCCCTGGGACACACTTAGGGCCATCTAGGACCCTTCTAGGACCCACGGGAACCATCTAGAGCCCCGTGGGACCCCCTTCGGGCCTTCTAGGACACTTCTAAGTCCTCCAGGGACCCTCTAGAGCCCCCTGGGACCGCTTAGAGCCTTCTAGGACCCTTCTAGGACCTGTGGGTACCCTCTAGAGCCCCCTGGGACCCTTCTAGGGCTTTCTAGGACACGTCTAGAGTCACCAGAAACCCTCTAGAGATCCCTTGGACCCCTTAAGGGCCTTCTAGGACCCTTCTAGGACCACGAGAAAACTTCCAGAGCCCCCTGGGACCCACTTAGGGCCTTCTAGGACCATTTTAAGACCCCGGGGAACCCTGTAGAGCCCCCTGGGACCCCTTTAGGGCCTTCTAAGACCATTTTAAGATATCGGGTAACCCTCTAGAGCCCCCTGGGACCCACTTAGGGCCTTCTAGGACCATGGTAAGACCCCGGGGAACCCTCCAGAGCACCCTGGGTCCTCTTTAGTGCCTTCTAGTACCCTTCTAGGGCCCCCAGAGACCTTCTAGAGCCCCCTGGTTACACTTTGAGCCTTCTAGAACCCTTCTAGGAGCCCCAGGAACCCTCTAGAGCTTCCTGAGACCCACTTAGGGCCTTCTAGGACCCTTCTAGGACGGCGAGGAACCCTCTAGAGCCCTCTGGGACCCCCTTAGGGCCTTCTAGGGCCCTTCTAGTGCAGGCAGGGACCCTCTAGAGGCCCCTGTGACCCACTCAGGGCCTTCTAGGACCATTTTAAGACTCTCTGGAACCATCTAGAGCCCCCTGGGAAAACTTAGAGCATTCTAGGACCCTTCTAGGACCCCAGGAATATTCTAGAACCCCCTGGGACCACCTTAGGGCCTTCTAGTACCGTTCTAGGACCACCAGGAACCCTCTAGAGCCCCCTGTGACCCCCTTAGGGCCTTCTAGGACCCTTCTCGGACCACCAGGAACCCTCTAGAGCCCCCTGTGACACTCTTAGGGCCTTCTAGGACTCTTCTAGGACCACGAGGAAACCATCTAGAGCCCCCCGGGTCCCGCTTAGGGCCTTCTAGGACCATGGTAAGACCCCGGGGAACCCTCTAGAGCACCCTGGGTCCTCTTTAGAGCCTTCTAGGACCCTTCTAGGACCACCAGGATCCCTCTAGAGCCCCCTGGGACCCACTTAGGGCCATCTAGGGGTCTTCTAGGACCACGAGTAACCATCTAGAGACCCGTGGGATGACTTAAGGGCCTTCTAGGGGTCTTCTAGGGCCACGAGTAACCATCTAGAGACATGTGGGACCACTTAAGGGCCTTCTTGGACACTTCTTGGTCCACAAGAGACCCTCTAGAGCCCCCTGGGACCGCTTAGAGTCTTCTAGGTCCATTCTATGAGCCCCAGGAAACACATAGAGCCCCCTGGGACCCCTTTAGGGCCTTCTAGGACCCTTCTAGGACCACCAGGAGCCCTCTAGAGCCCCCTAGGACCCACTTAGGGCCTTCTAGGACTCTTCTAGTACCCCCAGGGACCCTCTAGAGCCACCTGGGACCCTTTTAGGGCCTTCTAGGACCCTCCTAGGACCCACAGGTACCCTCTAGAGCCCTCTGGGACCCTTCTAGGGCTTTCTTGGACCCTTTTAGAATCACCAGGAACCCTCCAGAGTCCCCTGGGACCCTTCTAGGGCTTTCTAGGACCCTTCTAGGACCACGAGGAACCCTCTAGAGCCCCCAGGACCATTTTAGGGCCTTCTAGGACCCTTCTAGGACCACGAGAAACCATCTATAGCTCTCTGGGACCCCTTTAGGGCGTTCTAGGACTCTTCTAGGGTCCCCAGAGACCGTCTAGAGCCCCCTGGGATGACTTAGAGCCTTCGAGGACCCTTCTAGGACCACGAGGAACCCTCTAGAGCCCCCTGGGACCCCCTTAGGGCATTCTAGGACCCTTCTAGGGCCCCCAGAGACCCTCTAGAGCCCCCTGGGACCCACTTAGGTCCTTCTAGGACCCTTCTAGACCCCCCAATAACCCTCTAGATCCCTCTGGGACCCCCTTAGGGCCTTCTAGCACCCTTCTAGGACCACAAGGATCTCTCTAGAGCCCACTGGGACCCCCTGAAGAACTTCAAGGACCCTTCTAGGACCACAAGAAACCATCTAGAACCCCTTGGGACTCACATAGGGCCTTCTAGGATCATTGTAAGACCCTGGGGAACCATCTAGAGCGTCGTGGGACCACTTAGAGCCTTCTAGGACGATTCTAGTACCACAAGGAACCCTCTAGAGCCCCCTGGGACCCATTTAGGGCCTTCTAGGCCCCTTCTAGGACCACGAGGAACCCTCTAGAGCCCCCTGGGACCCCCTTAGGGCCTTCTAGGACCCTTCTAGGACACAGGGAACCCTCAAGAGCCCCCTGGGACCCCCTTAGGGCTTTCTAGGGCCATGGTAAGACCCTGGGGAACCCTCCAGAGCAACCTGGGTCCTCTTTAGTGCCTTCTAGTACCCTTCTAGGGCCCCCAGGGACCTTCTAGAGCCCCCTGGTTACCCTTTGAGCCTTCTAGAACCCTTCTAGGAGCCCCAGGAACCCTCTAGAGCCCCCTGGGACCCCCTTAGGGCCTTCTAGGACCCTTCTAGGACCACAAGGAACCCTCTACAGCCCCCTAGGACTCACTTAGGGCCTTCTAGGACTCTTCTAGCGTCCCCAGAGACAGTCTAGAGCCCCCTGGGATGCCTTAGAGCCTTCGAGGACCCTTCTAGGACCACGAGGAACCCTCTAGAGCCCCCTGGGATCCCCTTAGGGCATTCTAGGACCCTTCTAGGGCCCACAGGGACCCTCTAGAGCCCCCTGGGACCCACTTAGGGCATTCTAAGACCCTTCTAGGACCACCAGGAGCCCTCTATAGCCCTCTGGGACACCTTTTTGCACATTCTAGGACACTTCTAGTGCCCCCAGAGACCCTCTAGAGCTCCCTGGGAGTCTTTAGGGCCTACTAGGACCCTTCTAGGATCACCAGGAACCCTCTAGAGCCCTCTGGGACCCACTTAGGGCCTTCTAGGACCCTTCTAGGACCACGAGGAACCCTCTAGAGCCCCCTGGGACTTGCTTAAGGCCTTCTAGAACCCTTCTAGGACCAGGAGAAACACTCTAGAGCCCCCTGGGACTCCCTTAGGGCCTTCTAGGTTTATTGTAAGACCCTGGGGAACCCTCAAGAGCCTCGTGGGACCCCTTAGAGCCTTCTAGGACCCTTCTAGGACCACGAGGATCCCTCTAGAGCCCCCTGGGACAACTTAGGGCCTTCTAGGGCTCTTCTAGCGCCCCCAGTGACCCTCTAGACCCCCCAGGAACTTGCTTAAGTCCTTCTAGAACCCTTCTAGGGCCACGAGGAACCCTCTAGAGCCCCCTGGGACCCCCTTAGGGCCTTCTAGGTCCATGGTAAAACCCCGGGGAACCCTCTAGAGCACCCTGGGTCCTATTTAAGGCCTTCTAGTACACTTCTAGGGCCCCCAGGGACCTTCTAGAGCCCCCTGGGTCCACTTAGGGCCTTTTAGGACCATTCTAGGACCAGGAGGAACCATCTAGAGCCCTCTGAGAACCCCTTAGGGCCTTCTAAGACCATTTAAAGTCTCCGGGGAACCATCTAGAGGCCCCTGAGACCCCTTAGAACATTCTAGGTCCCTTCTATGACCACGAGGAACCTTCTAGAACCACCTGGGACCCCCTTAGGGCCGTCTAGGACCCTTCTCGGACCACCAGGAACCCTCTAGAGCCCCCTGGGACTTGCTTAAGGCCTTCTAGGACTCTTCTAGGACCACGAGGAAACCAGATAGAGCCCCCTGGGACCAACTTAGGGCCTTCTAGGACCATGGTAAGACCCCGGGACACCCTCTAGAGCACCCTGCGTCCTCCTTAGGGCCTTCTAGTACACTTCTAGGGACCAAGGGACTTTCTAGAGCCCCCTGGTTCCCTTTAGAGCCTTCTAGAACCCTTCTAGGAGCCCCAGGAACCATCTAGAGCCCTCTGGGACCCACTTAGGGCCTTCTAGGACCCTTCTAGGACCACCAAGAACCCTCTAGAGCCCTCTGGGACCCCCTTAGGTCCTTCTAGGACCCTTCTAGACCCCCCAATAACCCTCTAGATCCCTCTGGGACCCCCTTAGGGCCTTCTAGCACCCTTCTAGG
The DNA here is from genome assembly GCF_032191515.1 of Phaenicophaeus curvirostris. NCBI lineage: Eukaryota > Metazoa > Chordata > Aves > Cuculiformes > Cuculidae > Phaenicophaeus > Phaenicophaeus curvirostris. The sequence goes on along the minus strand of NW_027206883.1, from coordinate 63,616 downwards.
ACCACGAGGAACTCTCTAGAGCCCACTGGGACCCCCTGAAGACCTTCAAGGACCCTTCTAGGACCACAAGAAACCATCTAGAACCCCTTGGGACTCACATAGGACCTACTAGGATCATTGTAAGACCCTGGGGAACCATCTAGAGCGTCGTGGGACCACTTAGAGCCTTCTAGGACGATTCTAGTACCACGAGGAACCCTCTAGAGCCCCCTGGGACCAATTTAGGGCCTTCTAGGACCCTTCTAGGACCACGAGGAACCCTCTAGAGCCCCCTGGGACCCCCTTAGGTCTTTCTAGGGCCATGGTAAGACCCTGGGGAACCCTCCAGAGCACCCTGGGTCCTCTTTAGTGCCTTCTAGTACCCTTCTAGGGCCCCCAGGGACCTTCTAGAGCCCCCTGGTTACCCTTTGAGCCTTCTAGAACCCTTCTAGGAGCCCCAGGAACCCTCTAGAGCCCCCTGGGACCCCCTTAGGGCCTTCTAGGACCCTTCTAGGACCACAAGGAACCCTCTAGAGCCCGCTGGGACCCCTTTAGGGCCTTCTAGGACAATTCTAGGGCCGCCAGGGTCCGTCTAGAGCCCCCGGGACCCCTTTAGGGCCTTCTAGGACCCTTCTAGGACCACCAGGAGCCCTCTAGAGCCCCCTAGGACTCACTTAGGGCCTTCTAGAACTCTTCTAGTACCCCCAGGGACCCTCTAGAGCCCCCTGGGACCCTTTTAGGGCCTTCTAGGACCCTCCTAGGACCCACGGGTACCCTCTATAGCCCTCTGGGACCCTTCTAGGGCTTTCTTGGACCCTTTTAGAATCACCAGGAACCCTCCAGAGTCCCCTGGGACCCTTCTAGGGCTTTCTAGGACCCTTCTAGTACCACGAGGAACCCTCTAGAGCCCGCGGGACGATTTTAGGGCCTTCTAGGACCCTTCTAGGACCACGAGAAACCATCTATAGCTCTCTGGGACCCCTTTAGGGCGTTCTAGGACTCTTCTAGGGTCCCCAGAGACCGTCTAGAGCCCCCTGGGATGCCTTAGAGCCTTCGAGGACCCTTCTAGGACCACGAGGAACCCTCTAGAGCCCCCTGGGACCCCCTTAGGGCATTCTAGGACCCTTCTAGGGCCCCCAGGGACCCTCTAGAGCCCCCTGGGACCCACTTAGGGCCTTCTAAGACCCTTCTAGGACCACCAGGAACCCTCTATAGCCCTCTGGGACACCTTTTTGCACATTCTAGGACACTTCTAGTGCCCCCAGAGACCCTCTAGAGCTCCCTGGGAGTCTTTAGGGCCTACTAGGACCCTTCTAGGATCACCAGGAACCCTCTAGAGCCCTCTGGGACCCACTTAGGGCCTTCTAGGACCCTTCTAGGACCACGAGGAACCCTCTAGAGCCCCCTGGGACCCCCTTAGGGCATTCTAGGACCCTTCTAGGGCCCCCAGGGACCCTCTAGAGCCCCCTGGGACCCCCTTAGGGCTTTCTAAGACCCTTCTAGGACCACCAGGAGCCCTCTATAGCCCTCTGGGACCCTCTTTGCGCCTTCTAGGACCCTTCTAGTGCCCCCAGGGACACTCTAGAGCCCCCTGGGACTCCTTAGGGCCTACTAGGACCCTTCTAGGACCACGAGAAATCCTCTAGAGCCCCCTGGGACCTCCTTAGGTCCTTCTAGGACCGTTCTAGGGTCATCAGGAACCCTCTAGAGCCCTCTGGGACCCACTTAGGGCCTTCTAGGACCCTTCTAGGACCACGAGGAACTCTCTAGAGCCCCCTGAGACTTGCTTAAGGCCTTCTAGGACTCTTCTAGGACCACGAGAAACCATCTAGAGCCCCCTGGGACCCACTTAGGGCATTCTAGGTTCATTTTAAGACCCTGGGGAACCCTCTAGAGCCTCGTGGTACCACTTAGAGCCTTGTAGGACCCTTCTAGGACCAGAAGGAACCCTCTAGAGCCCCCTGGGACCCCCTTAGGCCCTTCTAGGACAATTCTAGCGCCCCCAGGGACCCTCTAGAGCCCCCTGGGACACACTTAGGGCCTTCTAGGACCCTCCTAGGACCCACGGGTACCCTCTATAGCCCTCTGGGACCCTTCTAGGGCTTTCTTGGACCCTTTTAGAATCACCAGGAACCCTCCAGAGTCCCCTGGGACCCTTCTAGGGCTTTCTAGGACCCTTCTAGTACCACGAGGAACCCTCTAGAGCCCGCGGGATGATTTTAGGGCCTTCTAGGACCCTTCTAGGACCACGAGAAACCATCTATAGCTCTCTGGGACCCCTTTAGGGCGTTCTAGGACTCTTCTAGGGTCCCCAGAGACCGTCTAGAGCCCCCTGGGATGCCTTAGAGCCTTCGAGGACCCTTCTAGGACCACGAGGAACCCTCTAGAGCCCCCTGGGACCCCCTTAGGGCATTCTAGGACCCTTCTAGGGCCCCCAGGGACCCTCTAGAGCCCCCTGGGACCCCCTTAGGGCTTTCTAAGACCCTTCTAGGACCACCAGGAGCCCTCTATAGCCCTCTGGGACCCTCTTTGCGCCTTCTAGGACCCTTCTAGTGCCCCCAGGGACACTCTAGAGCCCCCTGGGACTCCTTAGGGCCTACTAGGACCCTTCTAGGACCACGAGAAATCCTCTAGAGCCCCCTGGGACCTCCTTAGGTCCTTCTAGGACCGTTCTAGGGTCATCAGGAACCCTCTAGAGCCCTCTGGGACCCACTTAGGGCCTTCTAGGACCCTTCTAGGACCACGAGGAACTCTCTAGAGCCCCCTGAGACTTGCTTAAGGCCTTCTAGGACTCTTCTAGGACCACGAGAAACCATCTAGAGCCCCCTGGGACCCACTTAGGGCATTCTAGGTTCATTTTAAGACCCTGGGGAACCCTCTAGAGCCTCGTGGTACCACTTAGAGCCTTGTAGGACCCTTCTAGGACCAGAAGGAACCCTCTAGAGCCCCCTGGGACCCCCTTAGGCCCTTCTAGGACAATTCTAGCGCCCCCAGGGACCCTCTAGAGCCCCCTGGGACACACTTAGGGCCTTCTAGGACCCTCCTAGGACCCACGGGTACCCTCTATAGCCCTCTGGGACCCTTCTAGGGCTTTCTTGGACCCTTTTAGAATCACCAGGAACCCTCCAGAGTCCCCTGGGACCCTTCTAGGGCTTTCTAGGACCCTTCTAGTACCACGAGGAACCCTCTAGAGCCCGCGGGACGATTTTAGGGCCTTCTAGGACCCTTCTAGGACCACGAGAAACCATCTATAGCTCTCTGGGACCCCTTTAGGGCGTTCTAGGACTCTTCTAGGGTCCCCAGAGACCGTCTAGAGCCCCCTGGGATGCCTTAGAGCCTTCGAGGACCCTTCTAGGACCACGAGGAACCCTCTAGAGCCCCCTGGGACCCCCTTAGGGCATTCTAGGACCCTTCTAGGGCCCCCAGGGACCCTCTAGAGCCCCCTGGGACCCACTTAGGGCCTTCTAAGACCCTTCTAGGACCACCAGGAACCCTCTATAGCCCTCTGGGACACCTTTTTGCACATTCTAGGACACTTCTAGTGCCCCCAGAGACCCTCTAGAGCTCCCTGGGAGTCTTTAGGGCCTACTAGGACCCTTCTAGGATCACCAGGAACCCTCTAGAGCCCTCTGGGACCCACTTAGGGCCTTCTAGGACCCTTCTAGGACCACGAGGAACCCTCTAGAGCCCCCTGGGACCCCCTTAGGGCATTCTAGGACCCTTCTAGGGCCCCCAGGGACCCTCTAGAGCCCCCTGGGACCCCCTTAGGGCTTTCTAAGACCCTTCTAGGACCACCAGGAGCCCTCTATAGCCCTCTGGGACCCTCTTTGCGCCTTCTAGGACCCTTCTAGTGCCCCCAGGGACACTCTAGAGCCCCCTGGGACTCCTTAGGGCCTACTAGGACCCTTCTAGGACCACGAGAAATCCTCTAGAGCCCCCTGGGACCTCCTTAGGTCCTTCTAGGACCGTTCTAGGGTCATCAGGAACCCTCTAGAGCCCTCTGGGACCCACTTAGGGCCTTCTAGGACCCTTCTAGGACCACGAGGAACTCTCTAGAGCCCCCTGAGACTTGCTTAAGGCCTTCTAGGACTCTTCTAGGACCACGAGAAACCATCTAGAGCCCCCTGGGACCCACTTAGGGCATTCTAGGTTCATTTTAAGACCCTGGGGAACCCTCTAGAGCCTCGTGGTACCACTTAGAGCCTTGTAGGACCCTTCTAGGACCAGAAGGAACCCTCTAGAGCCCCCTGGGACCCCCTTAGGCCCTTCTAGGACAATTCTAGCGCCCCCAGGGACCCTCTAGAGCCCCCTGGGACACACTTAGGGCCTTCTAGGACCCTTCTAGGACACAGGGAACCCTCAAGAGCCCCCTGGGACCCCCTTAGGGCTTTCTAGGGCCATGGTAAGACCCTGGGGAACCCTCCAGAGCACCCTGGGTCCTCTTTAGTGCCTTCTAGTACCCTTCTAGGGCCCCCAGGGACCTTCTAGAGCCCCCTGGTTACCCTTTGAGCCTTCTAGAACCCTTCTAGGAGCCCCAGGAACCCTCTAGAGCCCCCTGGGACCCCCTTAGGGCCTTCTAGGACCCTTCTAGGACCACAAGGAACCCTCTAGAGCCCCCTGGGACCCCTTTAGGGCCTTCTAGGACAATTCTAGGGCCGCCAGGGTCCGTCTAGAGCCCCCTGGGACCCCTTTAGGGCCTTCTAGGACCCTTCTAGGACCACCAGGAGCCCTCTAGAGCCCCCTAGGACCCACTTAGGGCCTTCTAGGACTCTTCTAGTACCCCCAGGGACCCTCTAGAGCCCCCTGGGACCCTTTTAGGGCCTTCTAGGACCCTCCTAGGACCCACGGGTACCCTCTAGAGCCCTCTGGGACCCTTCTAGGCCTTTCTTGGACCCTTTTAGAATCACCAGGAACCCTCCAGAGTCCCCTGGGACCCTTCTAGGGCTTTCTAGGACCCTTCTAGGACCACGAGGAACCCTCTAGAGCCCGCGGGACCATTTTAGGGCCTTCTAGGACCCTTCTAGGACCACGAGAAACCATCTATAGCTCTCTGGGACCCCTTTAGGGCGTTCTAGGACTCTTCTAGGGTCCCCAGAGACCGTCTAGAGCCCCCTGGGATGCCTTAGAGCCTTCGAGGACCCTTCTAGGACCACGAGGAACCCTCTAGAGCCCCCTGGGACCCCCTTAGGGCATTCTAGGACCCTTCTAGGGCCCCCAGGGACCCTCTAGAGCCCCCTGGGACCCACTTAGGGCCTTCTAAGACCCTTCTAGGACCACCAGGAGCCCTCTATAACCCTCTGGGACACCTTTTTGCACATTCTAGGACACTTCTAGTGCCCCCAGAGACACTCTAGAGCTCCCTGGGAGTCTTTAGGGCCTACTAGGACCCTTCTAGGATCACCAGGAACCCTCTAGAGCCCTCTGGGACCCACTTAGGGCCTTCTAGGACCCTTCTAGGACCACGAGGAACCCTCTAGAGCCCCCTGGGACCCCCTTAGGGCATTTTAGGACCCTTCTAGGGCCCCCAGGGACCCTCTAGAGCCCCCTGGGACCCCCTTAGGGCTTTCTAAGACCCTTCTAGGACCACCAGGAGCCCTCTATAGCCCTCTGGGACCCTCTTTGCGCCTTCTAGGACCCTTCTAGTGCCCCCAGGGACACTCTAGAGCCACCTGGGACTCTTTAGGGCCTACTAGGACCCTTCTAGGACCACGAGAAATCCTCTAGAGCCCCCTGGGACCTCCTTAGGTCCTTCGAGGACCGTTCTAGGGTCACCAGGAACCCTCTAGAGCCCTCTGGGACCCACTTAGGGCCTTCTAGAACCCTTCTAGGACCACGAGGAACTCTCTAGAGCCCCCTGAGACTTGCTTAAGGCCTTCTAGGACTCTTCTAGGACCACGAGAAACCATCTAGAGCCCCCTGGGACCCACTTAGGGCATTCTAGGTTCATTTTAAGACCCTGGGGATCCCTCTAGAGCCTCGTGGTACCACTTAGAACCTTGTAGGACCCTTCTAGGACCAGAAGGAACCCTCTAGAGCCCCCTGGGACCCCCTTAGGGCCTTCTAGGACAATTCTAGCGCCCCCAGGGACCCTCTAGAGCCCCCTGGGACACACTTAGGGCCTTCTAGGACCCTTCTAGGACACAGGGAACCCTCAAGAGCCCCTTGGGACCCACTTAGGGCTTTCTAGGGCCATGGTAAGACCCTGGGGAACCATCCAGAGCACCCTGGGTCCTCTTTAGTGCCTTCTAGTACCCTTCTAGGGCCCCCAGGGACCTTCTAGAGCCCCCTGGTTACCCTTTGAGCCTTCTAGAACCCTTCTAGGAGCCCCAGGAACCCTCTAGAGCCCCCTGGGACCCACTTAGGGCCTTCTAGGACCCTTCTAGGACCACAAGGAACCCTCTAGAGCCCCCTGGGACCCCTTTAGGGCCTTCTAGGACAATTCTAGGGCCGCCAGGGTCCGTCTAGAGCCCCCTGGGACCCCTTTAGGGCTTTCTAGGACCCTTCTAGGACCACCAGGAGCCCTCTAGAGCCCCCTAGGACCCACTTAGGGCCTTCTAGGACTCTTCTAGTACCCCCAGGGACCCTCTAGAGCCCCCTGGGACCCTTTTAGGGCCTTCTAGGACCCTCCTAGGACCCACGGGTACCCTCTAGAGCCCTCTGGGACCTTCAAGGCCTTTCTTGGACCCTTTTAGGATCACCAGGAACCCTCCAGAGTCCCCTGGGACCCTTCTAGGGCTTTCTAGGACCCTTCTAGGACCACGAGGAACCCTCTAGAGCCCCCGGGACCATTTTAGGGCCTTCTAGGACCCTTCTAGGACTACGAGAAACCATCTATAGCTCTCTGGGACCCCTTTAGGGCGTTCTAGGACTCTTCTAGGGTCCCCAGAGACCGTCTAGAGCCCCCTGGGACGCCTTAGAGCCTTCGAGGACCCTTCTAGGACCACGAGGAACCCTCTAGAGCCCCCTGGGACCCCCTTAGGGCATTCTAGGACCCTTCTAGGGCCCCCAGGGACCATCTAGAGCCCCCTGGGACCCACTTAGGGCTTTCTAAGACCCTTCTAGGACCACCAGGAGCCTTCTATAGCCCTCTGGGACCCTCTTTGCGCCTTCTAGGACCCTTCTAGTGCCCCCAGGGACACTCTAGAGCCCCCTGGGACTTCTTGGAGCCTACTAGGACCCTTCTAGGACCACGAGAAACCCTCTAGAGCCCCCTGGGACCTCCTTAGGTCCTTCGAGGACCGTTCTAGGGTCACCAGGAACCCTCTAGAGCCCTCTGGGACCCACTTAGGGCCTTCTAGGACCCTTCTAGGACCATGAGGAACTCTCTAGAGCCCCCTGAGACTTGCTTAAGGCCTTCTAGGACTCTTCTAGGACCACGAGAAACCATCTAGAGCCCCCTGGGACCCACTTAGGGCATTCTAGGTTCATTTTAAGACCCTGGGGAACCCTCTAGAGCCTCGTGGTACCACTTAGAGCCTTGTAGGACCCTTCTAGGACCAGAAGGAACCCTCTAGAGCCCTCTGGGACCCCCTTAGGGCCTTCTAGGACAATTCTAGCGCCCCCAGGGACCCTCTAGAGCCCCCTGGGACACACTTAGGGCCTTCTAGGACCCTTCTAGGAAACAGGGAACCCTCAAGAGCCCCCTGGGACCCCCTTAGGGCTTTCTAGGGCCATGGTAAGACCCTGGGGAACCCTCCAGAGCACCCTGGGTCCTCTTAAGTGCCTTCTAGTACCCTTCTAGGGCCCCCAGGGACCTTCTAGAGCCCCCTGGTTACCCTTTGAGCCTTCTAGAACCCTTCTAGGAGCCCCAGGAACCCTCTAGAGCCCCCTGGGACCCCCTTAGGGCCTTCTAGGACCCTTCTAGGACCACAAGGAACCCTCTAGAGCCCCCTGGGACCCCTTTAGGGCCTTCTAGGACAATTCTAGGGCCGCCAGGGTCCGTCTAGAGCCCCCTGGGACCCCTTTAGGGCCTTCTAGGACCCTTCTAGGACCACCAGGAGCCCTCTAGAGCCCCCTAGGACCCACTTAGGGCCTTCTAGGACTCTTCTAGTACCCCCAGGGACCCTCTAGAGCCCCCTGGGACCCTTTTAGGGCCTTCTAGGACCCTCCTAGGACCCACGGGTACCCTCTAGAGCCCTCTGGGACCCTTCTAGGCCTTTCTTGGACCCTTTTAGAATCACCAGGAACCCTCCAGAGTCCCCTGGGACCCTTCTAGGGCTTTCTAGGACCCTTCTAGGACCACGAGGAACCCTCTAGAGCCCCCGGGACCCTTTTAGGGCCTTCTAGGACCCTTCTAGGACTACGAGAAACCATCTATAGCTCTCTGGGACCCCTTTAGGGCGTTCTAGGACTCTTCTAGGGTCCCCAGAGACAGTCTAGAGCCCCCTGGGACGCCTTAGAGCCTTCGAGGACCCTTCTAGGACCACGAGGAACCCTCTAGAGCCCCCTGGGACCCCCTTAGGGCATTCTAGGACCCTTCTAGGGCCCCCAGGGACCCTCTAGAGCCCCCTGGGACCCACTTAGGGCCTTCTAAGACCCTTCTAGGACCACCAGGAGCCCTCTATAGCCCTCTGGGACACCTTTTTGCACATTCTAGGACACTTCTAGTGCCCCCAGAGACCCTCTAGAGCTCCCTGGGAGTCTTTAGGGCCTACTAGGACCCTTCTAGGATCACCAGGAACCCTCTAGAGCCCTCTGGGACCCACTTAGGGCCTTCTATGACCCTTCTAGGACCACGAGGAACCCTCTAGAGCCCCCTGGGACCCCCTTAGGGCATTCTAGGACCCTTCTAGGACCACGAGGAACCCTCTGGATCTCCCTGGGGTCCCCTTAGGGCCTTCTAGGACCCTTCTAGGACCACAAGGAACCCTCTAGAGCCCTCTGTGACACATTTTGTGCCTTCTAGGAGACTTTTAGTGCCCCCAGGGACACTCTAGGCCCCCCTGTGACCCATTTAGGGCCTTCTAGGACAATTCTAGGGCCCCCAGGGACACTCTAGAGCCCCGTGGGACCCCTTAGAGCATTCTAGGACACTTCTAGGAGCCCCAGGAACCTTCTAGAACCCTCTGAGACCCACTTAGGCCCTTCTAGGACCCTTCTAGGACCACCAGGAACCTTCTAAAGCCCTCTGGGACCCACTTAAAGCCTTCTAGGAACCTTCTAGTGCTCCCAGGAACCCTCTAGAGCCCCCTGGGACCACTTTATGGCCTTCTAAGACCCTTCTAGGACCACAAGAAATGCTCTAGAGCCCCCAGGGACTCCCTTAGGGCCTTCTAAGACCCTTCTAGGATCACCAGGATCCCTTTAGAGCCTTCTGGGACCCACTTAGGTCCTTCTAGTACCGTTCTAGGACCACGAGAAACTCTCTACAGCCCCCTGGGACGCCCTTAGGGCATTCTAGGACCCTTCTAGGACCACGAGAAACCATCTAGAGCTCCCTGGGAACCCCTTACGGCCTTCTAGGATCATTGTAAGACCCCGGGGAACCCTCTAGAGCTCCCTGGGACCTCTTTAGGCCCTTCTAGGGCCCTTCTAGGACCACCAGGGACAATCTAGAGCCCTCTGGGACCCCCTTAGGGCCTTCTAGGACCATTCTAGTGCCCCCAGGGACCCTCTAGAGCCCCCTGGGACCCCTTTAGGTCCTTCTAGGACCCTTCTAGGGCCACCAGGGACACTCTAAAGCCCCCTGGGACCCCCTTAGGGCCTGCTAGGTGTCTTCTACGACCACGAGGAACCATCTAGAACCCCCTGAGACCACTTAGGACCTTCTAGGACAATTGTATGACCCCAGGGAACCCCCTAGAGTCGTCTGGGACCCCCTTAGGGCCTACTAGGACCATTGTAAGACCCCAGGGAACACTCTAGAGTCCCCTAGGACTCCTTAAGGCCTTCTAGGACCATTCTAGGACCACGAGAAACCCTCTAGAGCCCCCAGGGACTCCCTTAGGGCCTTCTAGGACCCTTCTAGGATCACCAGGAACCCTCTAGAGCCATCTGGGACACACTTAGGACCTTCTAGGACCCTTCTAGGACCACGAGAAACCATCCAGAGCCCCCTGGGACTCCTTAGAGCCTTCTAGGACCCTTCTAGGACCACGGGGAACCCTCTAGAGCCCCCTGGGACCATTTTAGGGCCTTCTAGGTCCCTTCTAGGACCACTAGGAACCATGTAGACCCCCTGGGACAATTTAGGACCTTCTAGGACCATTGTAAGACCATGGGGATCCCTGTAGAGCCCTCTGGGACCCCCTTAGGACCTTCTAGGACCCTTCTAGGACCACCAGGATCCCTCTAGAGCCCCCTGGAACCACCTTAGGGCCTTCTAAAACCCTTCTAGGTCCTTGAGGAACCCTCTAGAGCTCTTTGGGACCCCTATAGAAGGGTCTGGAGGCCTTCAGAAGGGTCCTGAGCGGCTCTAGAATGGTCTGGGGGCATTCAGAAGGGTCTGGATGGGCTCTAGAAGGGTCTGGGGTCCTTCAGAATGGCCCTGGGGGGATCTAGAATGGTCTGGAAGCCATCAGAAGGGCCCTGAGTGGCTCTAGAACCGTCTGGGGGCATTCAGAATGGCCCAGGGGAACTAGAAGGGTCTGGAGACCTTCAGAAGGGTCCTGAGCGGCTCTAGAAGGGTCTGGGGGCCGTCAGAAGGGCCGTGGGCGGGCTCTAGAAGGGTCTGGGGGCCTTCAGAAGGGCCCCGGGTGGGCTCTAGAAGGGTCTGGAGGCCTTCAGAAGGGTCCTGAGGGGCTCTAGAAGGGTCCAACTTGGATCTCAAACGGTCTAGGGCCTTCAGATTGGTCCTGGGGGGCTCTAGAAGGGTCTTGGAACCTTCATAAAGGTCCTGACTGGCTCTAGAAGGGTTCTGAGGGGCTCTAGAAGGGTCTGGGGGCATTCAGAAGGGTCCTGAGGGGCTCTAGAAGGGTCTGGGAGCCTTTAGAAGGGTCCTCGGGGGCTCTAGAAAGTCATAGAAGGGTCTTAGAAGGCCCTAACAGCGTCCCAGGGTGCTCCAGAGGGTTTCCAGAAGTCTTAGAAGAGTCCTACAAGGACCTAAGGAGGTGCCATGGGGCTCCAGAGGCTTCCTGGTGACTCTAGAAGGGTCCTTGAAAGCCCTAAGTGGGTCCCAGGTGGATCTAGCGGGTACCTGTGGGTTCTAGAAGGTTCCTAGAAGGTCGTAAGGGGGTCCCAGGGGGCTCTAGAGGGTTCCTGGTGGTCCTAGAAGGTTCCTAGAAGGTCCTAAGGGGGTCCCAGAGCGCTCTAGAGGTATCCTCGTGGTCGTAGAAGGTTCCTATAAGGTTCTAAGGGGGTCTCAGGGGGCTCTAGATGGTTCCTCGTGGCCCTAGGAGGGTCCTAGAAAGCCCTAAGCGGGTCCCAGGAGGCTCTAGAGGGTTCCTGGTGACTCTAGAAGGGTCCCAGTAAGCCCTAGAAAGGTCCCAGGGGGCTCTAGAGGGTTCCTGGAGACCCTAGAAGAGTCCCAGAAAGCCCTAGAAGGGTCCCACGGGGCTCTAGAGGGTTCTCGTGGGTCCTAGAAGGGTTCTAGAAGGCCCTAAGGGTGCCCAGAGGACTCCAGAGGATTCTTCGTGGTCCTAGAAGAGCTCTAGAAGGCACTAAATAGGTCCAAGGTTGCTCTAGAGGGTTCCTCGTGGTCTTAGATGCGTCCGAGAAGGCCCTAAGGGGTCCCAGGGGGCTCTAGAGGGTCCTTGGGGCACTAGAAGGGTCCTAGAAGGCCTTAAGTGGGTCTCAGGTGGCTCTAGGGGTTTCCTCGTTGTCCTAGAAGGGTCCTAGGAGGCCCTAAGTGGGTCCCAGGGGGCTCTAGAGGGTTTCATGTGTTCCTAGAATAACCCAGAAGGCCCTAAGGAGGTCCCAGGTGGCTCTAGATGGTTTCTCGTGGTCCTAGAAGGGTCATAGAAAGCACTAAGGGGGTCCTAGGGAGCTCTAGAGGGTTCCTCGTGGTGCTAGAATGTACCTAGAAGGCTCTAAGGGGGTCCCAAAGAGCTCTAGAGGGTTCTTCGAGGTCTTAGAAGCATCTGAGAAGGCCCTAAGGGGGTTCCAGGGGGCTCTAGAAGGTCCCTGGGGGCCCTAGAAAGGTCCTAGAAGGCCCTAAGAAGGTCCCAGGTGCCTCTAGAGAGTTCCTCATGGTCTTAGAAGGGTTCTAGAAGGCCCTATGTGGTCCCAGGGGGCTCTAGAGGGTCCCTGGGACACTAGAAGTGTCCTAGAAGGCCCTAAGTGGGTCTCAGGGTGCTCTAGGGGGTTCCTCGTTGTCCTAGAAGTGTCCTAGGAGGCCCTAAGTGGGTCCCAGGGGGCTCTAGAGGGCTCCTGGTGACTCTAGAAGTCTCCTATAAAGCTCTAGAAGGGTCCCAGGGGGCTCTAGAAGGTACATGGTGACACTAGACAGGTCCTAGAAAGACCTAGAATGGTCCCAGAGGGCTCTAGAGGGTTCCCTTGGGTCCTAGAAGCGTCCTAGAAGGCCCTAAAGGGGTCCCAGGGGGCTCTAGATGGTTCCTCGTGGTCTTAAAAGGGTCTTAGAAGGCCCTAAATGGGTCCCAGGGGGCTCTAGAGGGTTCCTCGTGTTTCTAAAAGGGTCCTATAAGGCCCTAAGGGGGTCCCAGGGGTCTCTAGAGGGTTTCTCGTGGTCCTAGAATGGTCCTAGAAGACACTAAGGGGGTTCCAGGGGGTTCTACATGGTTTCTCGTGGTCCTAGAAGACACCTAGAAGGGTCTAAGTGGGTCCCAGGGGGCTCTAGAGGGTTTCTCGTGGTCCTTGAAGGGTCCTAGACGGTTTTAAAGTGGTCCGAGGGAGTTCTAGAGGGTTCCTGGTTACTCTAGAAGTGTCCTAGAAAGCCCTAGAAGGGTCCAATGGGGCTCTAGAGGGTTCCCTGTGGTCCTTGAAGGGTCCTAGAAGGCCCTAAAATGGTCCCAGGGGGTTCTAGAGGGTTCCTGGTACTCCTAGAAGAGTCCTATAAGGATCCATGCGGTCCCAGGGGGCTCTAGAGGGTCACTGGGGGCCCTAGAAGGGTCCTAGAAGGCCCTAAAGGGGACCCAGGGGGCTCTAGAGTGTTCGCCGGTGACTTACAATGGTCCTAGAAGGCCCTAAGGGGGTACTAGGGGGCTCTAGGTTGTTTCTCATGGTCCTAGAAGGGCCCTAGAAGGCCCTAAAGTGGTTCCAGGGGGCTTTAGAGTGTTCCCCGGGGTCTTACCATGGTCCTAGAAGGCCCTAAGTGGGTCCCAGGGGGCTCTAGAGGGTTTCTCGTGGTCCTAGAAGGGTCCTAGAAGGCCCTAAACTGGTCCCAGGGGGCTGTAGATTGTTTCTCATGGTCCTAGAAGGGTCCTAGAAGTCCCTAAAGGGGTCCCAGGGGGCTCTAGAGGGTTCCTTGTGGCCCTAGAAGGGTCTTAGAAGGCCCTAAGTGTGCCCAGAGGACTCCAGAGGATTCTTCGTGGTCCTAGAAGAGCTCTAGAAGGCACTAAATGGGTCCAAGGTTGCTCTACAGGGTTCCTCGTGGTCTTAGAAGGGTCCTAGAAGGCTCTAAGGGGTCCCAGTGGGCTCTAGAGGGTCCCTGGGGGTCCTAGAAGGGTCCTAGAAGGCCCTAAGGAGGTCCCAGGGGTCTCTAGAAGGTTCCCAGGGGTCTTACAATGATCCTAGAAGGCTCTAAGTGGGTCCCATGGGGCTCTAGATGGTTTCTCGTGGTCCTAGAAGGGTCCTAGAAGGCCCTAAAGGGGTCCCAGGGGGCTCTAGATGGTTCCTCGTGGTCTTAAAAGGGTCTTAGAAGGCCCTAAATGGGTCCCAGGGGGCTCTAGAGGGTTCCTCGTGTTTCTAAAAGGGTCCTATAAGGCCCTAAGGGGGTCCCAGGGGTCTCTAGAGGGTTTCTCGTGGTCCTAGAATGGTCCTAGAAGACACTAAGGGGGTTCCAGGGGGTTCTACATGGTTTCTCGTGGTCCTAGAAGACACCTAGAAGGGTCTAAGTGGGTCCCAGGGGGCTCTAGAGGGTTTCTCGTGGTCCTTGAAGGGTCCTAGACGGTTTTAAAGTGGTCCGAGGGAGTTCTAGAGGGTTCCTGGTTACTCTAGAAGTGTCCTAGAAAGCCCTAGAAGGGTCCAATGGGGCTCTAGAGGGTTCCCTGTGGTCCTTGAAGGGTCCTAGAAGGCCCTAAAATGGTCCCAGGGGGTTCTAGAGGGTTCCTGGTACTCCTAGAAGAGTCCTATAAGGATCCATGCGGTCCCAGGGGGCTCTAGAGGGTCACTGGGGGCCCTAGAAGGGTCCTAGAAGGCCCTAAAGGGGACCCAGGGGGCTCTAGAGTGTTCGCCGGTGACTTACAATGGTCCTAGAAGGCCCTAAGGGGGTACTAGGGGGCTCTAGGTTGTTTCTCATGGTCCTAGAAGGGCCCTAGAAGGCCCTAAAGTGGTTCCAGGGGGCTTTAGAGTGTTCCCCGGGGTCTTACCATGGTCCTAGAAGGCCCTAAGTGGGTCTCAGGGGGCTCTAGAGGGTTTCTCGTGGTCCTAGAAGGGTCCTAGAAGGCCCTAAACTGGTCCCAGGGGGCTGTAGATTGTTTCTCATGGTCCTAGAAGGGTCCTAGAAGTCCCTAAAGGGGTCCCAGGGGGCTCTAGAGGGTTCCTTGTGGCCCTAGAAGGGTCTTAGAAGGCCCTAAGTGTGCCCAGAGGACTCCAGAGGATTCTTCGTGGTCCTAGAAGAGCTCTAGAAGGCACTAAATGGGTCCAAGGTTGCTCTACAGGGTTCCTCGTGGTCTTAGAAGGGTCCTAGAAGGCTCTAAGGGGTCCCAGTGGGCTCTAGAGGGTCCCTGGGGGTCCTAGAAGGGTCCTAGAAGGCCCTAAGGAGGTCCCAGGGGTCTCTAGAAGGTTCCCAGGGGTCTTACAATGATCCTAGAAGGCTCTAAGTGGGTCCCATGGGGCTCTAGATGGTTTCTCGTGGTCCTAGAAGGGTCCTAGAAGGCCCTAAAGGGGTCCCAGGGGGCTCTAGATTGTTTCTCGAGGTCCTAGAAGCGTCCTAGAAGGCCGTAAGTGCGTCCCAGGGGGCTCTAGAGGGTTCCTGGTGGTCCTAGAAGGATTCTAGAAGGCCCTAAGTGGTTCTCAGAGGGCTCTAGAGGGTTCCTCGTGGTCCTAGAAGGGTCTTAGAAGGCCATAAAGGGGTCCCAGGGTGCTCTAGAGGTCTTTAGTATGGATCTGGGGGGCTCTAGAAGGGTCTGGGCGCTTTTAGAATGGATGTGAGAAGCTCTAGAAGGGTTCAGGGTCTTTTTGAATCTCCCTGGGGGGCTCTAGAAGGGTCTGGGGGCTTTTAGAATTGTCCAGATGGGCTCTAGAAGGGTCTAGGGTCCTTTAGAATGGGTCTGGGGTGCTCTAGAAGGGTCTGGGGTCTTTTAAAATGGACGTGAGAAGATCTAGATGGGTCCAGGGGCCTTTAGAATGTCGCTGAGGGCCTCTAGAAGGGTCTGGGGTCCTCTAGAAGGGACGTGAGATGCTCTAGAAGGGTCCAGGGTCCTTTAGAAGGTCTCTGGCGTCTCTAGAAGGGTCTGGAGGCTTCTAGAAGGGATGTGAGAAGCTCTAGAAGGGTCCAGGGGCCTTTAGAACGTCTCTGGGGGGCTCTAGAAGGGTCTGGAGGCCTTTAGAAAGGACGTGAGAATCTCTAGAAGGGTCCAGGGGCCTTTAGAACGTCTCTGGGGGGCTCTAGTGGGATCTGGGGTCTTTTAGAAGGACTCTGGGGCCCTCTAGAAGGGTCTAGGGTCCATTAGAATGGGTCTGGGAGGATTTAGAAGGGTCTAGATGCCTTTAGAACGTCTCTGGGGGGTCTAGAAGGGTCTGGGGTCTTTTAGAAGCGACATGAGAAGCTCTAGAAGGGTCCAGGGTCCTTTAGAAGGTCTCTGGGGGGCTCTAGAAGGGTCTGTGGGCATTTAGAAGGGATGTGAGTGGCTGTAGAAGGGTCTGGGCGCCTTTAGAAGGTCTCTGGGGGGCTCTAGAAAGGTCTGGGTTCTTTTAGAAGGGACGTGAGAAGCTCTAGAAGGGTCCAAGGACCTTTAAAATAGTTCTGGGGGCTCTAGAGGAGTCTGGAGGCTGTTAGAATGGTCCAGATGGGCTCTAGAATGGCCTGGTCGCTTTTAGAAGGTCTCTGGGGGGCTCTCGAAGGGTCTGGGGTCTTTTAGAAGGGACGTGAGAAGCTCTAGAAGGGTCCAGGGGCCTTTAGAAGGTCTCTGGGGGGCACTCAAAGGGTCTGGGGGCTTTTAGAAGGGACGTGAGAAGCTCTGGAAGGGTCCAGGGGCCTTTAGAAGGGCTCTGGGGAGTCTGGAATGGTCTGGGGGCCTTTAGAATGGTCCAGAAGGGCTCTAGAATGGTCTTGGCACTTTTAGAAGGGCCCCGGTGGGTGCTAGAATGGTCTGGGGTCTTTTAGAATGGACGTCAGGTGCTCTAGAAGGGTCTGGGGGCTTTTAGAAGGGTCCAGTGGAGCTCTAGGAGGGTCTGGGGGCCTTTAGAAGGGCTCTGGCGGTCTTTAGAGACATCTGGGGGCCTTTAGAAGGACTCTGGGGGCCTCTAGAAGGGTCTAGAGGCCTTTAGATTTGTCTAGAGGGGCTCTAGAAGGACTAATCCCCTAACCCTAACACTTAACCCTAACCCCCTATCCCCAACCCTGACCCTAACCGGATAACCATAACCCTAATCCCTATTCCCCTAACCCTAATCCCTAACACCCTAACCCTAACCCTAATCCCTTACACCCTAACCCTAACCCCGTAACCCTAAGCACATAACACTAAACCCTAACCCTAACCCTAACCTTAACCCCTAACCCTAACCCTCACCCTAAACCCTAACCATAACCCTAACCTAACCCTGACCCTAACCCTAACCACAAACCCTAACCCCTAACCCTAACTCTAACCCTAACCCTAACCCTAATGACCCTAAACTCTAACCCTCACCCTAACCCCTAACCATAACCATAACCCTAACCATAACCCTAACCCTTATGACCCTAACCCTAACCTTAACCCTAATCTAACCCTAACCTAACCCTAACCCTAACCCCTAAGCCTAACCCTAACCCCTAACCCTAAGCCTAAACCCTAACCCTAAACCCTAACCCTAACCCCAAACCTAACCCTAAACCTAACCCTAACCCTAACCCTAATGACCCTAACCCTAACCCTAACCCTAACCCTAATGACCCTAACCCTAACCCTAAACCTAACCCCTAACCCCTAACCCTAATGACCCTAACACTAACCCTAACCCAACCCTAACCCTAACCCTAACCCTAACCCTAACCCTAACCCTAACCCTAAACCATAACCCTAACCCCTAACCCCTAACCCTAACCCCTAACTCTAACCCCTAACCCCTAACCCTAACCCTAACCCCTAACCCTAACCCCTAACCCTAAACCCTAACTCTAACCATAACCCCTAACCCCTTACCCTAACCCTAATGACCCTAACCCTAACAACAACCCCTAACTTCTAGAGCTTCTCACGTCCCTTCTAAAAGCCCCTGGACCCTTCTAGAGCCCCCTGGGTCCCTTCTAAAAGTGCCAAGACCCTTCTAGAGCCCATCTGGACAATTCTAAAGGCCCCCAGATCCCTCTGGACCCCCCAGAGACCTTCTAAAGGCCCCTGGACCCTTCTAGAGCTTCTCACGTCCCTTCTAAAAGCCCCCAGACCCTTCTAGAGCCCCCCAGAGACATTATAAAGGCACCTGGACCCTTCTAGAGCTTCTCATGACCCTTTTAAAAGCCCCCAGACCCATCTAGAGCCCCCCAGAGACATTCTAAAGGCACCTGGACCCTTCAAGAGCTTCTCACGCCCATTCTAAAAGAACCCAGACCCTTCTAGAGCCCCCCAGAGAGCTTCAAAAAGACCCTGAACCCTTCTAGAGCTTCTTACATCCCTTCTAAAAGCCCCCAGACCCTTCTAGAGCCCCCCAGATCCAATCTAAAGATATCTAGAGCCCCCTGGGACCCCTTTACGGCCTTCTAAGACCCTTCTAGGACCACGAGGAGCCATCTAGAGCCCCCTGGGACCCCTTAAGGCCTTCTAGGACCCATCTAGGACCACGAGAATCCCTCTAGAGCCCCCTGGGACCTCTTTAGGGCCTTCTTGGACCCTTCTAGGGCCCCCCAGGGACCCTCTAGAACCCACTGGGACCCACTTAGGGCCTTCTAGGACCCTTCTAGGACCACGAGAAACCCTCTAGAGCCACCTGGGACTCCCGTAGGGCCTTCTAGGATCATTGTAAGCCCCCAGGGAACCCTCTAGAGCCCTCTGGGACCCTTCTAGGGCTTTCTAGGACCCTTTTAGAATCACCAGGAACCCTCTAGAGCACCCTGGGACCCTTCTAGGGCTTTCTTGGACACTTTTACAGTCACCAGGAACCCTCTAGAGCCCCCTGGGACCCCTCTAGGACCACGAGAAACCCTCTAGAGCTCCCTGGGACCCACTTAGTGCCTTCTAGGACGCTTCTAGGGACACCAGAGACCCTCTAGAGCCCCCTGGGACACACTTAGGGCCTTCTAGGACCCTTCTAGGACCATGAGGAACCCTCTAGAGCCCCCTGAGACCCGCTTAGGACCTTCTAGGACCCTTCTATGACCGCGAGGAACCCTCTAGAGCCACCTAGGACCCCCTTAGGGCCTTCTAGAACCCTTCTTGGACCCCCAGGGACCCTCTAGAGCCCACTGGACCCCCTTAGGGCCTTCTAGGACCCTTCTAGGACCACGAGAAACAATCTAGAGCCCCCTGGGACCCCCTTAGGGCCAACTAGGACCAGTGTAAGACCCTGGGGAACCCTCTAGAGCCCCCTGGGTCCCCTTTAGGGCCTTCTAGGACCCTTCTAGGGACCCCAGGGACCCTCTAGAGCCCACTGGGACTGCCTTAGGGCCTACTAGGACCCTTCTAGGACTATGAGGAACCCTCTAGAGCCCCCTGGGACACACTTAGGGCCATCTAGGACCCTTCTAGGACCCACGGGAGCCATCTAGAGCCCCGTGGGACCCCCTTCGGGCCTTCTAGGACACTTCTAAGTCCTCCAGGGACCCTCTAGAGCCCCCTGGGACCGCTTAGAGCCTTCTAGGAGCCTTCTAGGACCTGTGGGTACCCTCTAGAGCCCCCTGGGACCCTTCTAGGGCTTTCTAGGACACGTCTAGAGTCACCAGAAACCCTCTAGAGATCCCTTGGACCCCTTAAGGGCCTTCTAGGACCCTTCTAGGACCATGAGAAAACTTCCAGAGCCCCCTGGGACCCACTTAGGGCCTTCTAGGACCATTTTAAGACCCCGGGGAACCCTGTAGAGCCCCCTGGGACCCCCTTAGGGCCTTCTAGGACCATGGTAAGACCCCGGGGAACCCTCCAGAGCACCCTGGGTCCTCTTCAGTGCCTTCTAGTACCCTTCTAGGGCCCCCAGAGACCTTCTAGAGCCCCCTGGTTACACTTTGAGCCTTCTAGAACCCTTCTAGGAGCCCCAGGAACCCTCTAGAGCTTCCTGAGACCCCCTTAGGGCCTTCTAGGACCCTTCTAGGACGGCGAGGAACCCTCTAGAGCCCTCTGGGACCCCCTTAGGGCCTTCTAGGGCCCTTCTAGTGCAGGCAGGGACCCTCTAGAGGCCCCTGGGACCCACTCAGGGCCTTCTAGGACCATTTTAAGACTCTCTGGAACCATCTAGAGCCCCCTGGGAAAACTTAGAGCATTCTAGGACCCTTCTAGGACCCCAGGAATATTCTAGAACCCCCTGGGACCACCTTAGGGCCTTCTAGTACCTTTCTAGGACCACCAGGAACCCTCTAGAGCCCCCTGTGACCCCCTTAGGGCCTTCTAGGACCCTTCTCGGACCACCAGGAACCCTCTAGAGCCCCCTGTGACACTCTTAGGGCCTTCTAGGACTCTTCTAGGACCACGAGGAAACCATCTAGAGCCCCCTGGGTCCCGCTTAGGGCCTTCTAGGACCATGGTAAGACCCCGGGGAACCCTCTAGAGCACCCTGCGTCCTCTTTAGAGCCTTCTAGGACCCTTCTAGGACCACCAGGATCCCTCTAGAGCCCCCTGGGACCCACTTAGGGCCATCTAGGGGTCTTCTAGGACCACGAGTAACCATCTAGAGACCCGTGGGATGACTTAAGGGCCTTCTAGGGGTCTTCTAGGGCCACGAGTAACCATCTAGAGACATGTGGGACCACTTAAGGGCCTTCTTGGACACTTCTTGGTCCACAAGAGACCCTCTAGAGCCCCCTGGGACCGCTTAGAGTCTTCTAGGTCCATTCTATGAGCCCCAGGAAACACATAGAGCCCCCTGGGACCACTTTAGGGCCTTCTAGGACCCTTCTAGGACCACCAGGAGCCCTCTAGAGCCCCCTAGGACCCACTTAGGGCCTTCTAGGACTCTTCTAGTACCCCCAGGGACCCTCTAGAGCCACCTGGGACCCTTTTAGGGCCTTCTAGGACCCTCCTAGGACCCACGGGTACCCTCTAGAGCCCTCTGGGACCCTTCTAGGGCTTTCTTGGACCCTTTTAGAATCACCAGGAACCCTCCAGAGTCCCCTGGGACCCTTCTAGGGCTTTCTAGGACCCTTCTAGGACCACGAGGAACCCTCTAGAGCCCCCTGGGACCATTTTAGGGCCTTCTAGGACCCTTCTAGGACCACGAGAAACCATCTATAGCTCTCTGGGACCCCTTTAGGGCGTTCTAGGACTCTTCTAGGGTCCCCAGAGACCGTCTAGAGCCCCCTGGGATGCCTTAGAGCCTTCGAGGACCCTTCTAGGACCACGAGGAACCCTCTAGAGCCCCCTGGGACCCCCTTAGGGCATTCTAGGACCCTTCTAGGGCCCCCAGGGACCCTCTAGAGCCCCCTGGGACCCACTTAGGGCCTTCTAAGACCCTTCTAGGACCACCAGGAGCCCTCTAGAGCCCTCTGGGACACCTTTTTGCACATTCTAGGACACTTCTAGTGCCCCCAGAGACCCTCTAGAGCTCCCTGGGAGTCTTTAGGGCCTACTAGGACCCTTCTAGGATCACCAGGAACCCTCTAGAGCCCTCTGGGACCCACTTAGGGCCTTCTAGGACCCTTCTAGGACTACGAGGAACCCTCTAGAGCCCCCTGGGACCCCCTTAGGGCATTCTAGGACCCTTCTAGGGCCCCCAGGGACCCTCTAGAGCCCCCTGGGACCCACTTAGGGCTTTCTAAGACCCTTCTAGGACCACCAGGAGCCCTCTATAGCCCTCTGGGACCCTCTTTGCGCCTTCTAGGACCCTTCTAGTGCCCCCAGGGACATTCTAGAGCCCCCTGGGACTATTTAGGTCCTAGTAGGACCCTTCTAGGACCACGAGAAATCCTCTAGAGCCCCCTGGGACCTCCTTAGGTCCTTCTAGGACCGTTCTAGGGTCACCAGGAACCCTCTAGAGCCCTCTGGGACCCACTTAGGGCCTTCTAGGACCCTTCTAGGACCACGAGGAACTCTCTAGAGCCCCCTGGGACTTGCTTAAGGCCTTCTAGGACTCTTCTAGGACCACGAGAAACCATCTAGAGCCCCCTGGGACCCACTTAGGGCATTCTAGGTTCATTTCAAGACCCTGGGAAACCCTCTAGAGCCTCGTGGTACCACTTAGAGCCTTGTAGGACCCTTCTAGGACCAGAAGGAACCCTCTAGAGCCCCCTGGGACCCCCTTAGGGCCTTCTAGGACAATTCTAGCGCCCCCAGGGACCCTCTAGAGCCCCCTGGGACACACTTAGGGCCTTCTAGGACCCTTCTAGGACACAGGGAACCCTCAAGAGCCCCCTGGGACCCCCTTAGGGCTTTCTAGGGCCATGGTAAGACCCTGGGGAACCCTCCAGAGCACCCTGGGTCCTCTTTAGTGCCTTCTAGTACCCTTCTAGGGCCCCCAGGGACCTTCTAGAGCCCCCTGGTTACCCTTTGAGCTTTCTAGAACCCTTCTAGGAGCCCCAGGAACCCTCTAGAGCCCGCTGGGACCACCTTAGGGCCTTCTAGGACCCTTCTAGGACCACAAGGAACCCTCTAGAGTCCCCTGGGACCCCTTTAGTGCCTTCTAGGACCCTTCTAGGACCACCAGGAACCCTCTAGAGCTCCCTAGGACTCACTTAGGGCCTTCTAGGACTCTTCTAGTACCCCCAGGGACCCTCTAGAGCCCGCTGGGACCCCCTTAGGGCCTTCTAGGACAATTCTAGGGCCGCCAGGGTCCCTCTAGAGCCCCCTGGGACCCCTTTAGGGCCTTCTAGGACACTTCTAGGGCCACCAGGAGCCCTCTAGAGCCCCCTAGGACCCACTTAGGGCCTTCTAGGACTCTTCTAGTACCCCCAGGGACCCTCTAGAGCCCGCTGGGACCCACTTAGGGCCTTCTAGGACCCTCCTAGGACCCACGGGTACCCTCTAGAGCCCTCTGGGACCCTTCTAGGGCTTTCTTGGACCCTTTTAGAATCACCAGGAACACTCCAGAGTCCCCTGGGACCCTTCTAGGGCTTTCTAGGACCCTTCTAGGACCACGAGGAACCCTCTAGAGCACCCTGGGACCATTTTAGGGCCTTCTAGGACCCTTCTAGGACCACGAGAAACCATCTATAGCTCTCTGGGACCCCTTTAGGGCGTTCTAGGACTCTTCTAGGGTCCCCAGAGACCGTCTAGAGCCCCCTGGGATGACTTAGAGCCTTCGAGGACCCTTCTAGGACCACGAGGAACCCTCTAGAGCCCCCTGGGACCCCTTTAGGGCCTTCTAGGACAATTCTAGGGCAGCCAGGGTCCCTCTAGAGCCCCCTGGGACCCCTTTAGGGCCTTCTAGGACCCTTCTAGGACCACCAGGAGCCCTCTAGAGCCCCCTAGGACCCACTTAGGGCCTTCTAGGACTCTTCTAGTACCCCCAGGGACCCTCTAGAGCCCCCTGGGACCCTTTTAGGGCCTTCTAGGACCCTCCTAGGACCCACGGGTACCCTCTAGAGCCCTCTGGGACCCTTCTAGGCCTTTCTTGGACCCTTTTAGAATCACCAGGAACCCTCCAGAGTCCCCTGGGACCCTTCTAGAGCTTTCTAGGACCCTTCTAGGACCACGAGGAACCCTCTAGAGCCCGCGGGACCATTTTAGGGCCTTCTAGGACCCTTCCAGGACCACGAGAAACCATCTATAGCTCTCTGGGACCCCTTTAGGGCGTTCTAGGACTCTTCTAGGGTCCCCAGAGACCGTCTAGAGCCCCCTGGGATGCCTTAGAGCCTTCGAGGACCCTTCTAGGACCACGAGGAACCCTCTAGAGCCCCCTGGGACCCCCTTAGGGCATTCTAGGACCCTTCTAGGGCCCCCAGGGACCCTCTAGAGCCCCCTGGGACCCACTTAGGGCCTTCTAAGACCCTTCTAGGACCACCAGGAGCCCTCTAGAGCCCTCTGGGACACCTTTTTGCACATTCTAGGACACTTCTAGTGCCCCCAGAGACCCTCTAGAGCTCCCTGGGAGTCTTTAGGGCCTACTAGGACCCTTCTAGGATCACCAGGAACCCTCTAGAGCCCTCTGGGACCCACTTAGGGCCTTCTAGGACCCTTCTAGGACCACGAGGAACCCTCTAGAGCCCCCTGGGACTTGCTTAAGGCCTTCTAGAACCCTTCTAGGACCAGGAGAAACACTCTACAGCCCCCTGGGACTCCCTTAGGGCCTTCTAGGATCATTATAAGACCCTGGGGAACACTCAAGAGCCTCGTGGGACCCCTTAGAGCCTTCTAGGACCCTTCTAGGACCACGAGGATCCCTCTAGAGCCCCCTGGGACACCTTAGGGCCTTCTAGGGCTCTTCTAGCGCCCCCAGTGACCCTCTAGACCCCCCGGGAACTTGCTTAAGTCCTTCTAGAACCCTTCTAGGGCCACGAGGAACCCTCTAGAGCCCCCTGGGACCCCCTTAGGGCCTTCTAGGTCCATGGTAAAACCCCGGGGAACCCTCTAGAGCACCCTGGGTCCTATTTAAGGCCTTCTAGTACACTTCTAGGGCCCCCAGGGACCTTCTAGAGCCCCCTGGGTCCACTTAGGGCCTTTTAGGACTATTCTAGGACCAGGAGGAACCATCTAGAGCCCTCTGAGAACCCCTTAGGGCCTTATATGACCATTTTAAGTCTCCAGGGAACCATCTAGAGGCCCCTGAGACCCCTTAGAACACTCTAGGACCCTTCTATGACCACGAGGAACCTTCTAGAACCACCTGGGACCCCCTTAGGGCCGTCTAGGACCCTTCTCGGACCACCAGGAACCCTCTAGAGCCCCCTGGGACTTGCTTAAGGCCTTCTAGGACTCTTCTAGGACCACGAGGAAACCAGATAGAGCCCCCTGGGACCCACTTAGGGCCTTCTAGGACCATGGTAAGACCCCAGGAAACCCTCTAGAGCACCCTGCGTCATCTTTAGGGCCTTCTAGTACACTTCTAGGGACCCAGGGACTTTCTAGAGCCCCCTGGTTCCCTTTAGAGCCTTCTAGAACCCTTCTAGGAGCCCCAGGAACCCTCTAGAGCCATCTGGGACCCTCTTTGCGCCTTCTAGGACGCATCTAGGACCACGAGGAACGCTCTAGAGCCCTCTGGGACCCCCTTAGGGCCTTCTAGGACCCTTCTAGGATCACAAGGATCTCTCTAGAGCCCACTGGGACCCCCTTAAGAACTTCAAGGACCCTTCTAGGACCACAAGAAACCATCTAGAACCCCTTGGGACTCACATAGGGCCTTCTAGGATCATTGTAAGACCCTGGGGAACCATCTAGAGCGTCGTGGGACCACTTAGAGCCTTCTAGGACGATTCTAGTACCACAAGGAACCCTCTAGAGCCCCCTGGGACCCACTTAGGGCCTTCTAGGACCATTCTAGGACCACGAGAAACCATCTAGAGCCCCCTGGGACCCCCTTAGGGCCTTCTAGGACAATTCTAGCGCCCCCAGGGACCCTCTAGAGCCCCCTGGGACACACTTAGGGCCTTCTAGGACCCTTCTAGGACACAGGGAACCCTCAAGAGCCCCCTGGGACCCCCTTAGGGCTTTCTAGGGCCATGGTAAGACCCTGGGGAACCCTCCAGAGCACCCTGGGTCCTCTTTAGTGCCTTCTAGTACCCTTCTAGGGCCCCCAGGGACATTCTAGAGCCCCCTGGTTACCCTTTGAGCCTTCTAGAACCCTTCTAGGAGCCCCAGGAACCCTCTAGAGCCAGCTGGGACCCCCTTAGGGCCTTCTA
Source organism: Phaenicophaeus curvirostris (assembly GCF_032191515.1). Taxonomy (NCBI): domain Eukaryota; kingdom Metazoa; phylum Chordata; class Aves; order Cuculiformes; family Cuculidae; genus Phaenicophaeus; species Phaenicophaeus curvirostris. The sequence goes on along the minus strand of NW_027206883.1, from coordinate 38,463 downwards.
GGACCCTTCTAGGACCACAAGGAACCCTCTAGAGCCGCCTGGGACCCCTTTAGGGCCTTCTAGGACAATTCTAGGGCCGCTAGGGTCCGTCTAGAGCCCCCGGGACCATTTTAGGGCCTTCTAGGACCCTTCTAGGACCACCAGGAGCCCTCTAGAGCCCCCTAGGACTCACTTAGGGCCTTCTAGGACTCTTCTAGCGTCCCCAGAGACAGTCTAGAGCCCCCTGGGATGCCTTAGAGCCTTCGAGGACCCTTCTAGGACCACGAGGAACCCGCTAGAGCCCCCTGGGACCCCCTTAGGGCATTCTAGGACCCTTCTAGGGCCCCCAGGGACCCTCTAGAGCCCCCTGGGACCCACTTAAGGCATTCTAAGACCCTTCTAGGACCACCAGGAGTCCTCTAGAGCCCTCTGGGACACCTTTTTGCACATTCTAGGACACTTCTAGTGCCCCCAGAGACCCTCTAGAGCTCCCTGGGAGTCTTTAGGGCCTACTAGGTCCCTTCTAGGATCACCAGGAACCCTCTAGAGCCCTCTGGGACCCACTTAGGGCCTTCTAGGACCCTTCTAGGACCACGAGGAACCCTCTAGAGCCCCCTGGGACTTGCTTAAGGCCTTCTAGAACCCTTCTAGGACCAGGAGAAACACTCTACAGCCCCCTGGGACTCCCTTAGGGCCTTCTAGGGTTATTGTAAGACCCTGGGGAACCCTCAAGAGCCTCGTGGGACCCCTTAGAGCCTTCTAGGACCCTTCTAGGACCACGAGGATCCCTCTAGAGCCCCCTGGGACAACTTAGGGCCTTCTAGGGCTCTTCTAGCGCCCCCAGTGACCCTCTAGACCCCCCTGGAACTTGCTTAAGTCCTTCTAGAACCCTTCTAGGGCCACGAGGAACCCTCTAGAGCCCCCTGGGACCCCCTTAGGGCCTTCTAGGTCCATGGTAAAACCCCAGGGAACCCTCTAGAGCACCCTGGGTCCTATTTAAGGCCTTCTAGTACACTTCTAGGGCCCCCAGGGACCTTCTAGAGCCCCCTGGGTCCACTTAGGGCCTTTTAGGACCATTCTAGGACCAGGAGGAACCATCTAGAGCCCTCTGAGAACCCCTTAGGGCCTTCTAAGACCATTTAAAGTCTCCGGGGAACCATCTAGAGGCCCCTGAGACCCCTTAGAACATTCTAGGACCCTTCTATGACCAAGAGGAACCTTCTAGAACCACCTGGGACCCCCTTAGGGCCGTCTAGGACCCTTCTCGGACCACCAGGAACCCTCTAGAGCCCCCTGGGACTTGCTTAAGGCCTTCTAGGACTCTTCTAGGACCACGAGGAAACCAGATAGAGCCCCCTGGGACCAACTTAGGGCCTTCTAGGACCATGGTAAGACCCCGGGAAACCCTCTAGAGCACCCTGCGTCCTCCTTAGGGCCTTCTAGTACACTTCTAGGGACCAAGGGACTTTCTAGAGCCCTCTGGTTCCCTTTAGAGCCTTCTAGAACCCTTCTAGGAGCCCCAGGAACCATCTAGAGCCCTCTGGGACCCCCTTAGGGCCTTCTAGGACCCTTCTAGGACCACCAAGAACCCTCTAGAGCCCTCTGGGACCCCCTTAGGTCCTTCTAGGACCCTTCTAGACCCCCCAATAACCCTCTAGATCCCTCTGGGACCCCCTTAGGGCCTTCTAGCACCCTTCTAGGACCACGAGGAACTCTCTAGAGCCCACTGGGACCCCCTGAAGACCTTCAAGGACCCTTCTAGGACCACAAGAAACCATCTAGAACCCCTTGGGACTCACATAGGGCTTTCTAGGATCATTGTAAGACCCTGGGGAACCATCTAGAGCGTCGTGGGACCACTTAGAGCCTTCTAGGACGATTCTAGTACCACGAGGAACAATCTAGAGCCCCCTGGGACCAATTTAGGGCCTTCTAGGACCCTTCTAGGACCACGAGAACCCTCTAGAGCCCCCTGGGACCCCCTTAGGGCCTTCTAGGACAATTCTAGCGCCCCCAGGGACCCTCTAGAGCCCCCTGGGACACACTTAGGGCCTTCTAGGACCCTTCTAGGACACAGGGAACCCTCAAGAGCCTCCTGGGACCCACTTAGGGCTTTCTAGGGCCATGGTAAGACCCTGGGGAACCCTCCAGAGCACCCTGGGTCCTCTTTAGTGCCTTCTAGTACCCTTCTAGGGCCCCCAGGGACCTTCTAGAGCCCCCTGGTTACCCTTTGAGCCTTCTAGAACCCTTCTAGGAGCCCCAGAAACCCTCTAGAGCCCGCTGGGACCCCCTTAGGGCCTTCTAGGACCCTTCTAGGACCACAAGGAACCCTCTAGAGCCCCCTGGGACCCCTTTAGGGCCTTCTAGGACAATTCTAGGGCCGCCAGGGTCCGTCTAGAGCCCCCTGGGACCCCTTTAGGGCCTTCTAGGACCCTTCTAGGACCACCAGGAGCCCTCTAGAGCCCGCTGGGACCCTTTTAGGGCCTTCTAGGACCCTCCTAGGACCCACGGGTACCCTCTAGAGCCCTCTGGGACCCTTCTAGGCCTTTCTTGGACCCTTTTAGAATCACCAGGAACCCTCCAGAGTCCCCTGGGACCCTTCTAGGGCTTTCTAGGACCCTTCTAGGACCACGAGGAACCCTCTAGAGCCCGCGGGACCATTTTAGGGCCTTCTAGGACCCTTCTAGGACCACGAGAAACCATCTATAGCTCTCTGGGACCCCTTTAGGGCGTTCTAGGACTCTTCTAGTGTCCCCAGAGACCGTCTAGAGCCCCCTGGGATGCCTTAGAGCCTTCGAGGACCCTTCTAGGACCACGAGGAACCCTCTAGAGCCCCCTGGGACCCCCTTAGGGCATTCTAGGACCCTTCTAGGGCCCCCAGGGACCCTCTAGAGCCCCCTGGGACCCACTTAGGGCCTTCTAAGACCCTTCTAGGACCACCAGGAGCCCTCTATAGCCCTCTGGGACACCTTTTTGCACATTCTAGGACACTTCTAGTGCCCCCAGAGACCCTCTAGAGCTCCCTGGGAGTCTTTAGGGCCTACTAGGACCCTTCTAGGATCACCAGGAACCCTCTAGAGCCCTCTGGGACCCACTTAGGGCCTTCTAGGACCCTTCTAGGACCACGAGGAACCCTCTAGAGCCCCCTGGGACCCCCTTAGGGCATTCTAGGACCCTTCTAGGGCCCCCAGGGACCCTCTAGAGCCCCCTGGGACCCCCTTAGGGCTTTCTAAGACCCTTCTAGGACCACCAGGAGCCCTCTATAGCCCTCTGGGACCCTCTTTGCGCCTTCTAGGACCCTTCTAGTGCCCCCAGGGACACTCTAGAGCCCCCTGGGACTCCTTAGGGCCTACTAGGACCCTTCTAGGACCACGAGAAACCCTCTAGAGCCCCCTGGGACCTCCTTAGGTCCTTCTAGGACCGTTCTAGGGTCACCAGGAACCCTCTAGAGCCCTCTGGGACCCACTTAGGGCCTTCTAGGACCCTTCTAGGACCACGAGGAACTCTCTAGAGCCCCCTGAGACTTGCTTAAGGCCTTCTAGGTTCATTTTAAGACCCTGGGGAACCCTCTAGAGCCTCGTGGTTCCACTTAGAGCCTTGTAGGACCCTTCTAGGACCAGAAGGAACCCTCTAGAGCCCCCTGGGACCCCCTTAGGGCCTTCTAGGACAATTCTAGCACCTCCAGGGACCCTCTAGAGCCCCCTGGGACACACTTAGGGCCTTCTAGGACCCTTCTAGGACACAGGGAACCCTCAAGAGCCCCCTGGGACCCCCTTAGGGCTTTCTAGGGCCATGGTAAGACCCTGGGGAACCCTCCAGAGCACCCTGGGTCCTCTTTAGTGCCTTCTAGTACCCTTCTAGGGCCCCCAGGGACATTCTAGAGCCCCCTGGTTACCCTTTGAGCCTTCTAGAACCCTTCTAGGAGCCCAAGGAACCCTCTAGAGCCCCCTGGGACCACCTTAGGGCCTTCTAGGACCCTTCTAGGACCACAAGGAACCCTCTAGAGCCCCCTGGGACCCCTTTAGGGCCTTCTAGGACAATTCTAGGGCCGCCAGGGTCCGTCTAGAGCCCCCTGGGACCCCTTTAGGGCCTTCTAGGACCCTTCTAGGACCACCAGGAGCCCTCTAGAGCCCCCTAGGACCCACTTAGGGCCTTCTAGGACTCTTCTAGTACCCCCAGGGACCCTCTAGAGCCCCCTGGGACCCTTTTAGGGCCTTCTAGGACCCCCCTAGGACCCACGGGTACCCTCTAGAGCCCTCTGGGACCCTTCTAGGCCTTTCTTGGACCCATTTAGAATCACCAGGAACCCTCCAGAGTCCCCTGGGACCCTTCTAGGGCTTTCTAGGACCCTTCTAGGACCACGAGGAACCCTCTAGAGCCCCCGGGACCATTTTAGGGCCTTCTAGGACCCTTCTAGGACCACGAGAAACCATCTATAGCTCTCTGGGACCCCTTTAGGGCGTTCTAGGACTCTTCTAGGGTCCCCAGAGACCGTCTAGAGCCCCCTGGGATGCCTTAGAGCCTTCGAGGACACTTCTAGGACCACGAGGAACCCTCTAGAGCCCCCTGGGACCCCCTTAGGGCATTCTAGGACCCTTCTAGAGCCCCCAGGGACCCTCTAGAGCCCCCTGGGACCCCCTTAGGGCTTTCTAAGACCCTTCTAGGACCACCAGGAGCCCTCTATAGCCCTCTGGGACCCTCTTTGCGCCTTCTAGGACCCTTCTAGTGCCCCCAGGGACACTCTAGAGCCCCCTGGGACTCCTTAGGGCCTACTAGGACCCTTCTAGGACCACGAGAAACCCTCTAGAGCCCCCTGGGACCTCCTTAGGTCCTTCGAGGACCGTTCTAGGGTCACCAGGAACCCTCTAGAGCCCTCTGGGACCCACTTAGGGCCTTCTAGGACCCTTCTAGGACCACGAGGAACTCTCTAGAGCCCCCTGGGACTTGCTTAAGGCCTTCTAAGACTCTTCTAGGACCACGAGAAACCATCTAGAGCCCCCTGGGACCCACTTAGGGCATTCTAGGTTCATTTTAAGACCCTGGGGAACCCTCTAGAGCCTCGTGGTACCACTTAGAGCCTTGTAGGACCCTTCTAGGACCAGAAGGAACCCTCTAGAGCCCCCTGGGACCCCCTTAGGGCCTTCTAGGACAATTCTAGCGCCCCCAGGGACCCTCTAGAGCCCCCTGGGACACACTTAGGGCCTTCTAGGACCCTTCTAGGACACAGGGAACCCTCAAGAGCCCCCTGGGACCCCCTTAGGGCTTTCTAGGGCCATGGTAAGGCCCTGGGGAACCCTCCAGAGCACCCTGGGTCCTCTTTAGTGCCTTCTAGTACCCTTCTAGGGCCCCCAGGGACCTTCTAGAGCCCCCTGGTTACCCTTTGAGCCTTCTAGAACCCTTCTAGGAGCCCCAGGAACCCTCTAGAGCCTGCTGGGACCCCCTTAGGGCCTTCTAGGACCCTTCTAGGACCACAAGGAACCCTCTAGAGCCCCCTGGGACCCCTTTAGGGCCTTCTAGGACAATTCTAGGGCCGCCAGGGTCCGTCTAGAGCCCCCTGGGACCCCTTTAGGGCCTTCTAGGACCCTTCTAGGACCACCAGGAGCCCTCTAGAGCCCCCTAGGACCCACTTAGGGCCTTCTAGGACTCTTCTAGTACCCCCAGGGACCCTCTAGAGCCCCCTGGGACCCTTTTAGGGCCTTCTAGGACCCTCCTAGGACCCACGGGTACCCTCTAGAGCCCTCTGGGACCCTTCTAGGCATTTCTTGGACCCTTTTAGAATCACCAGGAACCCTCCAGAGTTCCCTGGGACCCTTCTAGGGCTTTCTAGGACCCTTCTAGGACCACGAGGAACCCTCTGGAGCCCCCGGGACCATTTTAGGGCCTTCTAGGACCCTTCTAGGACTACGAGAAACCATCTATAGCTCTCTGGGACCCCTTTAGGGCGTTCTAGGACTCTTCTAGGGTCCCCAGAGACCGTCTAGAGCCCCCTGGGATGCCTTAGAGCCTTCAAGGACCCTTCTAGGACCACGAGGAACCCTCTAGAGCCCCCTGGGACCCCCTTAGGGCATTCTAGGACCCTTCTAGGGCCCCCAGGGACCCTCTAGAGCCCCCTGGGACCCACTTAGGGCCTTCTAAGACCCTTCTAGGACCACCAGGAGCCCTCTATAGCCCTCTGGGACACCTTTTTGCACATTCTAGGACACTTCTAGTGCCCCCAGAGACCCTCTAGAGCTCCCTGGGAGTCTTTAGGGCCTACTAGGACCCTTCTAGGATCACCAGGAACCCTCTAGAGCCCTCTGGGACCCACTTAGGGCCTTCTAGGACCCTTCTAGGACCACGAGGAACCCTCTAGAGCCCCCTGGGACCCCCTTAGGGCATTCTAGGACCCTTCTAGGGCCCCCAGGGACCCTCTAGAGCCCCCTGGGACCCCCTTAGGGCTTTCTAAGACCCTTCTAGGACCACCAGGAGCCCTCTATAGCCCTCTGGGACCCTCTTTGCGCCTTCTAGGACCCTTCTAGTGCCCCCAGGGACACTCTAGAGCCCCCTGGGACTCTTTAGGGCCTACTAGGACCCTTCTAGGACCACGAGAAATCCTCTAGAGCCCCCTGGGACCCCCTTAGGGCATTCTAGGACCCTTCTAGGGCCCCCAGGGACCCTCTAGAGCCCCCTGGGACCCCCTTAGGGCTTTCTAAGACCATTCTAGGACCACCAGGAGCCCTCTATAGCCCTCTGGGACCCTCTTTGCGCCTTCTAGGACCCTTCTAGTGCCCCCAGGGACACTCTAGAGCCCCCTGGGACTCCTTAGGGCCTACTAGGACCCTTCTAGGACCACGAGAAATCCTCTAGAGCCCCCTGGGACCTCCTTAGGTCCTTCTAGGACCGTTCTAGGGTCACCAGGAACCCTCTAGAGCCCTCTGGGACCCACTTAGGGCCTTCTAGGACCCTTCTAGGACCACGAGGAACTCTCTAGAGCCCCCTGGGACTTGCTTAAGGCCTTCTAGGACTCTTCTAGGACCACGAGAAACCATCTAGAGCCCCCTGGGACCCACTTAGGGCATTCTAGGTTCATTTTAAGACCCTGGGAAACCCTCTAGAGCCTCGTGGTACCACTTAGAGCCTTGTAGGACCCTTCTAGGACCAGAAGGAACCCTCTAGAGCCCCCTGGGACCCCCTTAGGGCCTTCTAGGACAATTCTAGCGCCCCCAGGGACCCTCTAGAGCCCCCTGGGACACACTTAGGGCCTTCTAGGACCCTTCTAGGACACAGGGAACCCTCAAGAGCCCCCTGGGACCCCCTTAGGGCTTTCTAGGGCCATGGTAAGACCCTGGGGAACCCTCCAGAGCACCCTGGGTCCTCTTTAGTGCCTTCTAGTACCCTTCTAGGGCCCCCAGGGACCTTCTAGAGCCCCCTGGTTACCCTTTGAGCCTTCTAGAACCCTTCTAGGAGCCCCAGGAACCCTCTAGAGCCCGCTGGGACCACCTTAGGGCCTTCTAGGACCCTTCTAGGACCACAAGGAACCCTCTAGAGTCCCCTGGGACCTCTTTAGTGCCTTCTAGGACCCTTCTAGGACCACCAGGAACCCTCTAGAGCTCCCTGGGACCCACTTAGGGCCTTCTAGGACTCTTCTAGTACCCCCAGGGACCCTCTAGAGCCCGCTGGGACCCCCTTAGGGCCTTCTAGGACAATTCTAGGGCCGCCAGGGTCCCTCTAGAGCCCCCTGGGACCCCTTTAGGGCCTTCTAGGACACTTCTAGGGCCACCAGGAGCCCTCTAGAGCCCCCTAGGACCCACTTAGGGCCTTCTAGGACTCTTCTAGTACCCCCAGGGACCCTCTAGAGCCCCCTGGGACCCTTTTAGGGCCTTCTAGGACCCTCCTAGGACCCACGGGTACCCTCTAGAGCCCTCTGGGACCCTTCTAGGCCTTTCTTGGACCCTTTTAGAATCACCAGGAACACTCCAGAGTCCCCTGGGACCCTTCTAGGGCTTTCTAGGACCCTTCTAGGACCACGAGGAACCCTCTAGAGCACCCTGGGACCATTTTAGGGCCTTCTAGGACCCTTCTAGGACCACGAGAAACCATCTATAGCTCTCTGGGACCCCTTTAGGGCGTTCTAGGACTCTTCTAGGGTCCCCAGAGACCGTCTAGAGCCCCCTGGGATGACTTAGAGCCTTCGAGGACCCTTCTAGGACCACGAGGAACCCTCTAGAGCCCCCTGGGACCCCTTTAGGGCCTTCTAGGACAATTCTAGGGCCGCCAGGGTCCCTCTAGAGCCCCCTGGGACCCCTTTAGGGCCTTCTAGGACCCTTCTAGGACCACCAGGAGCCCTCTAGAGCCCCCTAGGACCCACTTAGGGCATTCTAGGACTCTTCTAGTACCCCCAGGGACCCTCTAGAGCCCCCTGGGACCCTTTTAGGGCCTTCTAGGACCCTCCTAGGACCCACGGGTACCCTCTAGAGCCCGCTGGGACCCTTCTAGGCCTTTCTTGGACCCTTTTAGAATCACCAGGAACCCTCCAGAGTCCCCGGGACCCTTCTAGAGCTTTCTAGGACCCTTCTAGGACCACGAGGAACCCTCTAGAGCCCGCGGGACCATTTTAGGGCCTTCTAGGACCCTTCTAGGACCACGAGAAACCATCTATAGCTCTCTGGGACCCCTTTAGGGCGTTCTAGGACTCTTCTAGGGTCCCCAGAGACCGTCTAGAGCCCCCTGGGATGCCTTAGAGCCTTCGAGGACCCTTCTAGGACCACGAGGAACCCTCTAGAGCCCCCTGGGACCCCCTTAGGGCATTCTAGGACCCTTCTAGGGCCCCCAGGGACCCTCTAGAGCCCCCTGGGACCCACTTAGGGCCTTCTAAGACCCTTCTAGGACCACCAGGAGCCCTCTATAGCCCTCTGGGACACCTTTTTGCACATTCTAGGACACTTCTAGTGCCCCCAGAGACCCTCTAGAGCTCCCTGGGAGTCTTTAGGGCCTACTAGGACCCTTCTAGGATCACCAGGAACCCTCTAGAGCCCTCTGGGACCCACTTAGGGCCTTCTAGGACCCTTCTAGGACCACGAGGAACCCTCTAGAGCCCCCTGGGACTTGCTTAAGGCCTTCTAGAACCCTTCTAGGACCAGGAGAAACACTCTACAGCCCCCTGGGACTCCCTTAGGGCCTTCTAGGATCATTATAAGACCCTGGGGAACACTCAAGAGCCTCGTGGGACCCCTTAGAGCCTTCTAGGACCCTTCTAGGACCACGAGGATCCCTCTAGAGCCCCCTGGGACACCTTAGGGCCTTCTAGGGCTCTTCTAGCGCCCCCAGTGACCCTCTAGACCCCCCGGGAACTTGCTTAAGTCCTTCTAGAACCCTTCTAGGGCCACGAGGAACCCTCTAGAGCCCCCTGGGACCCCCTTAGGGCCTTCTAGGTCCATGGTAAAACCCCGGGGAACCCTCTAGAGCACCCTGGGTCCTATTTAAGGCCTTCTAGTACACTTCTAGGGCCCCCAGGGACCTTCTAGAGCCCCCTGGGTCCACTTAGGGCCTTTTAGGACTATTCTAGGACCAGGAGGAACCATCTAGAGCCCTCTGAGAACCCCTTAGGGCCTTATATGACCATTTTAAGTCTCCAGGGAACCATCTAGAGGCCCCTGAGACCCCTTAGAACACTCTAGGACCCTTCTATGACCACGAGGAACCTTCTAGAACCACCTGGGACCCCCTTAGGGCCGTCTAGGACCCTTCTCGGACCACCAGGAACCCTCTAGAGCCCCCTGGGACTTGCTTAAGGCCTTCTAGGACTCTTCTAGGACCACGAGGAAACCAGATAGAGCCCCCTGGGACCCACTTAGGGCCTTCTAGGACCATGGTAAGACCCCAGGAAACCCTCTAGAGCACCCTGTGTCATCTTTAGGGCCTTCTAGTACACTTCTAGGGACCCAGGGACTTTCTAGAGCCCCCTGGTTCCCTTTAGAGCCTTCTAGAACCCTTCTAGGAGCCCCAGGAACCCTCTAGAGCCATCTGGGACCCTCTTTGCGCCTTCTAGGACGCATCTAGGACCACGAGGAACGCTCTAGAGCCCTCTGGGACCCCCTTAGGGCCTTCTAGGACCCTTCTAGGATCACAAGGATCTCTCTAGAGCCCACTGGGACCCCCTTAAGAACTTCAAGGACCCTTCTAGGACCACAAGAAACCATCTAGAACCCCTTGGGACTCACATAGGGCCTTCTAGGATCATTGTAAGACCCTGGGGAACCATCTAGAGCGTCGTGGGACCACTTAGAGCCTTCTAGGACGATTCTAGTACCACAAGGAACCCTCTAGAGCCCCCTGGGACCCACTTAGGGCCTTCTAGGACCATTCTAGGACCACGAGAAACCATCTAGAGCCCCCTGGGACCCCCTTAGGGCCTTCTAGGACAATTCTAGCGCCCCCAGGGACCCTCTAGAGCCCCCTGGGACACACTTAGGGCCTTCTAGGACCCTTCTAGGACACAGGGAACCCTCAAGAGCCCCCTGGGACCCCCTTAGGGCTTTCTAGGGCCATGGTAAGACCCTGGGGAACCCTCCAGAGCACCCTGGGTCCTCTTTAGTGCCTTCTAGTACCCTTCTAGGGCCCCCAGGGACATTCTAGAGCCCCCTGGTTACCCTTTGAGCCTTCTAGAACCCTTCTAGGAGCCCCAGGAACCCTCTAGAGCCCGCTGGGACCCCCTTAGGGCCTTCTAGGACCCTTCTAGGACCACAAGGAACCCTCTAGAGCCCCCTGGGACCCCTTTAGGGCCTTCTAGGACAATTCTAGGGCCGCTAGGGTCCGTCTAGAGCCCCCGGGACCATTTTAGGGCCTTCTAGGACCCTTCTAGGACCACCAGGAGCCCTCTAGAGCCCCCTAGGACTCACTTAGGGCCTTCTAGGACTCTTCTAGCGTCCTCAGAGACAGTCTAGAGCCCCCTGGGATGCCTTAGAGCCTTCGAGAACCCTTCTAGGACCACGAGGAACCCGCTAGAGCCCCCTGGGACCCCCTTAGGGCATTCTAGGACCCTTCTAGGGCCCCCAGGGACCCTCTAGAGCCCCCTGGGACCCACTTAAGGCATTCTAAGGCCCTTCTAGGACCACCAGGAGTCCTCTAGAGCCCTCTGGGACACCTTTTTGCACATTCTAGGACACTTCTAGTGCCCCCAGAGACCCTCTAGAGCTCCCTGGGAGTCTTTAGGGCCTACTAGGTCCCTTCTAGGATCACCAGGAACCCTCTAGAGCCCTCTGGGACCCACTTAGGGCCTTCTAGGACCCTTCTAGGACCACGAGGAACCCTCTAGAGCCCCCTGGGACTTGCTTAAGGCCTTCTAGAACCCTTCTAGGACCAGGAGAAACATTCTACAGCCCCCTGGGACTCCCTTAGGGCCTTCTAGGGTTATTGTAAGACCCTGGGGAACCCTCAAGAGCCTCGTGGGACCCCTTAGAGCCTTCTAGGACCCTTCTAGGACCACGAGGATCCCTCTAGAGCCCCCTGGGACAACTTAGGGCCTTCTAGGGCTCTTCTAGCGCCCCCAGTGACCCTCTAGACCCCCCTGGAACTTGCTTAAGTCCTTCTAGAACCCTTCTAGGGCCACGAGGAACCCTCTAGAGCCCCCTGGGACCCCCTTAGGGCCTTCTAGGTCCATGGTAAAACCCCGGGGAACCCTCTAGAGCACCCTGGGTCCTATTTAAGGCCTTCTAGTACACTTCTAGGGCCCCCAGGGACCTTCTAGAGCCCCCTGGGTCCACTTAGGGCCTTTTAGGACCATTCTAGGACCACAAGGAACCCTCTAGAGCCCCCTGGGACCCCTTTAGGGCCTTCTAGGACAATTCTAGGGCCGCCAGGGTCCGTCTAGAGCCCCCTGGGACCCCTTAGGGCCTTCTAGGACCCTTCTAGGACCACCAGGAGCCCTCTAGAGCCCCCTGGGACCCTTTTAGGGCCTTCTAGGACCCTCCTAGGACCCACGGGTACCCTCTAGAGCCCTCTGGGACCCTTCTAGAGCTTTCTTGGACCCTTTTAGAATCACCAGGAACCCTCCAGAGTCCCCTGGGACCCTTCTAGGGATTTCTAGGACCCTTCTAGGGCTTTCTAGGACCCTTCTAGGACCACGAGGAACCCTCTAGAGCCCGCGGGACCATTTTAGGGCCTTCTAGGACCCTTCTAGGACCACGAGAAACCATCTATAGCTCTCTGGGACCCCTTTAGGGCGTTCTAGGACTCTTCTAGTGTCCCCAGAGACCGTCTAGAGCCCCCTGGGATGCATTAGAGCCTTCGAGGACCCTTCTAGGACCACGAGGAACCCTCTAGAGCCCCCTGGGACCCCCTTAGGGCATTCTAGGACCCTTCTAGGGCCCCCAGGGACCCTCTAGAGCCCCCTGGGACCCACTTAGGGCCTTCTAAGACCCTTCTAGGACCACCAGGAGCCCTCTATAGCCCTCTGGGACACCTTTTTGCACATTCTAGGACACTTCTAGTGCCCCCAGAGACCCTCTAGAGCTCCCTGGGAGTCTTTAGGGCCTACTAGGACCCTTCTAGGATCACCAGGAACCCTCTAGAGCCCTCTGGGACCCACTTAGGGCCTTCTAGGACCCTTCTAGGACCACGAGGAACCCTCTAGAGCCCCCTGGGACCCCCTTAGGGCATTCTAGGACCCTTCTAGGGCCCCCAGGGACCCTCTAGAGCCCCCTGGGACCCCCTTAGGGCTTTCTAAGACCCTTCTAGGACCACCAGGAGCCCTCTATAGCCCTCTGGGACCCTCTTTGCGCCTTCTAGGACCCTTCTAGTGCCCCCAGGGACACTCTAGAGCCCCCTGGGACTCTTTAGGGCCTACTAGGACCCTTCTAGGACCACGAGAAATCCTCTAGAGCCCCCTGGGACCCCCTTAGGGCATTCTAGGACCCTTCTAGGGCCCCCAGGGACCTTCTAGAGCCCCCTGGGACCCCCTTAGGGCTTTCTAAGACCCTTCTAGGACCACTAGGAGCCCTCTATAGCCCTCTGGGACCCTCTTTGCGCCTTCTAGGACCCTTCTAGTGCCCCCAGGGACACTCTAGAGCCCCCTGGGACTCCTTAGGGCCTACTAGGACCCTTCTAGGACCACGAGAAACCCTCTAGAGCCCCCTGGGACCTCCTTAGGTCCTTCTAGGACCGTTCTAGGGTCACCAGGAACCCTCTAGAGCCCTCTGGGACCCACTTAGGGCCTTCTAGGACCCTTCTAGGACCACGAGGAACTCTCTAGAGCCCCCTGGGACTTGCTTAAGGCCTTCTAAGACTCTTCTAGGACCACGAGAAACCATCTAGAGCCCCCTGGGACCCACTTAGGGCATTCTAGGTTCATTTTAAGACCCTGGGAAACCCTCTAGAGCCTCGTGGTACCACTTAGAGCCTTGTAGGACCCTTCTAGGACCAGAAGGAACCCTCTAGAGCCCCCTGGGACCCCCTTAGGGCCTTCTAGGACAATTCTAGCGCCCCCAGGGACCCTCTAGAGCCCCCTGGGACACACTTAGGGCCTTCTAGGACCCTTCTAGGACACAGGGAACCCTCAAGAGCCCCCTGGGACCCCCTTAGGGCTTTCTAGGGCCATGGTAAGGCCCTGGGGAACCCTCCAGAGCACCCTGGGTCCTCTTTAGTGCCTTCTAGTACCCTTCTAGGGCCCTCAGGGACCTTCTAGAGCCCCCTGGTTACCCTTTGAGCCTTCTAGAACCCTTCTAGGAGCCCCAGGAACCCTCTAGAGCCTGCTGGGACCCCCTTAGGGCCTTCTAGGACCCTTCTAGGACCACAAGGAACCCTCTAGAGCCCCCTGGGACCCCTTTAGGGCCTTCTAGGACAATTCTAGGGCCGCCAGGGTCCGTCTAGAGCCCCCTGGGACCCCTTTAGGGCCTCCTAGGACCCTTCTAGGACCACCAGGAGCCCTCTAGAGCCCCCTAGGACCCACTTAGGGCCTTCTAGGACTCTTCTAGTACCCCCAGGGACCCTCTAGAGCCCACTGGGACCCTTTTAGGGCCTTCTAGGACCCTCCTAGGACCCACGGGTACCCTCTATAGCCCTCTGGGACCCTTCTAGGGCTTTCTTGGACCCTTTTAGAATCACCAGGAACCCTCCAGAGTCCCCTGGGACCCTTCTAGGGCTTTCTAGGACCCTTTTAGAATCACCAGGAACCCTCCAGAGTCCCCTGGGACCCTTCTAGGGCTTTCTAGGACCCTTCTAGGACCACGAGGAACCCTCTGGATCTCCCTGGGGTCCCCTTAGGGCCTTCTAGGACCCTTCTAGGACCACAAGGAACCCTCTAGAGCCCTCTGTGACACATTTTGTGCCTTCTAGGAGACTTTTAGTGCCCCCAGGGACCCTCTAGGCCCCCCTGTGACCCAATTAGGGCGTTCTAGGACAATTCTAGGGCCCCCAGGGACACTCTAGAGCCCCGTGGGACCCCTTAGAGCATTCTAGGACACTTCTAGGAGCCCCAGGAACCTTCTAGAACCCTCTGGGACCCACTTAGGCCCTTCTAGGACCCTTCTAGGACCACCAGGAACCTTCTAAAGCCCTCTGGGACCCCCTTAAATCCTTCTAGGACCCTTCTAGTGCTCCCAGGAACCCTCTAGAGCCCCCTGGGACCCCTTTATGGCCTTCTAAGACCCTTCTAGGACCACAAGAAACGCTCTAGAGCCCCCAGGGACTCCCTTAGGGCCTTCTAGGACCCTTCTAGGATCACCAGGATCCCTTTAGAGCCTTCTGGGACCCACTTAGGTCCTTCTAGTACCGTTCTAGGACCACGAGAAACTCTCTACAGCCCCCTGGGACGCCCTTAGGGCCTTCTAGGACCCTTCTAGGACCACGAGAAACCACCTAGAGCTCCCTGGGAACCCCTTACGGCCTTCTAGGATCATTGTAAGACCACGGGGAACCCTCTAGAGCTCCCTGGGACCTCTTTAGGCCCTTCTAGGGCCCTTCTAGGACCACCAGGGACAATCTAGAGCCCTCTGGGACCCCCTTAGGGCCTTCTAGGACCATTCTAGTGCCCCCAGGGACCCTCTAGAGCCCCCTGGGACCCCTTTAGGTCCTTCTAGGACCCTTCTAGGGCCACCAGGGACACTCTAAAGCCCCCTGGGACCCCCTTAGGGCCTGCTAGGTGTCTTCTACGACCACGAGGAACCATCTAGAACCCCCTGAGACCACTTAGGACCTTCTAGGACAATTGTATGACCCCAGGGAACCCCCTAGAGTCGTCTGGGACCCCCTTAGGGCCTACTAGGACCATTGTAAGACCCCAGGGAACACTCTAGAGTCCTCTAGGACTCCTTAAGGCCTTCTAGGAGCCTTCTAGGACCATGAGAAACCCTCTAGAGCCCCCAGGGACTCCCTTAGGGCCTTCTAGGACCCTTCTAGGATCACCAGGAACCCTCTAGAGCCATCTGGGACCGACTTAGGACCTTCTAGGACCCTTCTAGGACCACGAGAAACCATCCAGAGCCCCCTGGGACTCCTTAGAGCCTTCTAGGACCCTTCTAGGAGTCCCTGAATCCCTCTAGAGCCCCATGGGACCCACTTAGCTCCTTCTAGGACACTTCAAACACCACCAGCATCCCTCTAGAGCTCACTGGGAAGCATTTAGGGCCTTCTAAGACCCTTCTAGGACCACGAGGAACCCTCTAGAGCCCCCTGGGACCATTTTAGGGCCTTCTAGGTCCCTTCTAGGACCACTAGGAACCATGTAGACCCCCTGGGACCCTTTAGGACCTTCTAGGACCATTGTAAGACCATGGGGATCCCTTTAGAGCCCTCTGGGACCACCTTAGGACCTTCTAGGACCCTTCTAGGACCACCAGGATCCCTCTAGAGCCCCCTGGAACCACCTTAGGGCCTTCTAAAACCCTTCTAGGACCTTGAGGAACCCTCTAGAGCTCTTTGGGACCCCTATAGAAGGGTCTGGAGGCCTTCAGAAGGGTCTGGATGGGCTCTAGAAAGGTCTGGGGGCCTTCAGAATGGCCCTGGGGGGATCTAGAAGGGTCTGGAGGCCTTCAGAAGGGTCCTGAGTGGCTCTAGAAGGGTCTGGGGGCCTTCAGAAGGGCCCTGGGGGGATCTAGAAGGGTCTGGAGGCCTTCAGAAGGGTCCTGAGTGGCTCTAGAATGGTCTGGGGGCATTCAGAAGGGTCTGGATGGGCTCTAGAAGGGTCTGGGGTCCTTCAGAATGGCCCTGGGGGGATCTAGAATGGTCTGGAAGCCATCAGAAGGGCCCTGAGTGGCTCTAGAACCATCTGGGGGCATTCAGAATGGCCCAGGGGAACTAGAAGGGTCTGGAGGCCTTCAGAAGGGTCCTGAGCGGCTCTAGAAAGGTCTGGGGGCCGTCAGAAGGGCCGTGGGTGGGCTCTAGAAGGGTCTGGGGGCCTTCAGAAGGGCCCCAGGTGGGCTCTAGAAGGGTCTGGAGGCCTTCAGAAGTGTCCTGAGGGGCTCTAGAAGGGTCCAACTTGGATCTCAAACGGTCTAGGGCCTTCAGATTGGTCCTGGGGGGCTCTAGAAGGGTCTTGGAACCTTCATAAAGGTCCTGACTGGCTCTAGAAGGGTTCTGAGGGGCTCTAGAAGGGTCTGGGGGCATTCAGAAGGGTCCTGAGGGGCTCTAGAAGGGTCTGGGAGCCTTTAGAAGGGTCCTCGGGGGCTCTAGAAAGTCATAGAAGGGTCTTAGAAGGCCCTAACAGCGTCCCAGGGTGCTCCAGAGGGTTTCCAGAAGTCTTAGAAGAGTCCTACAAGGACCTAAGGAGGTCCCAGGGGGCTCCAGAGGCTTCCTGGTGACTCTAGAAGGGTCCTTGAAAGCCCTAAGTGGGTCCCAGGTGGATCTAGCGGGTACCTGTGGGTTCTAGAAGGTTCCTAGAAGGTCGTAAGGGGGTCCCAGGGGGCTCTAGAGGGTTCCTGGTGGTCCTAGAAGGTTCCTAGAAGGTCCTAAGGGGGTCCCAGAGCGCTCTAGAGGTATCCTCGTGGTCGTAGAAGGTTCCTATAAGGTTCTAAGGGGGTCTCAGGGGGCTCTAGATGGTTCCTCGTGGCCCTAGGAGGGTCCTAGAAAGCCCTAAGCGGGTCCCAGGAGGCTCTAGAGGGTTCCTGGTGACTCTAGAAGGGTCCCAGTAAGCCCTAGAAAGGTCCCAGGGGGCTCTAGAGGGTTCCTGGAGACCCTAGAAGAGTCCCAGAAAGCCCTAGAAGGGTCCCACGGGGCTCTAGAGGGTTCTCGTGGGTCCTAGAAGGGTTCTAGAAGGCCCTAAGGGTGCCCAGAGGACTCCAGAGGATTCTTCGTGGTCCTAGAAGAGCTCTAGAAGGCACTAAATAGGTCCAAGGTTGCTCTAGAGGGTTCCTCGTGGTCTTAGATGCATCCGAGAAGGCCCTAAGGGGTCCCAGGGGGCTCTAGAGGGTCCTTGGGGCACTAGAAGGGTCCTAGAAGGCATTAAGTGGGTCTCAGGTGGCTCTAGGGGTTTCCTCGTTGTCCTAGAAGGGTCCTAGGAGGCCCTAAGTGGGTCCCAGGGGGCTCTAGAGGGTTTCATGTGTTCCTAGAATAACCCAGAAGGCCCTAAGGAGGTCCCAGGTGGCTCTAGATGGTTTCTCGTGGTCCTAGAAGGGTCATAGAAAGCACTAAGGGGGTCCTAGGGAGCTCTAGAGGGTTCCTCGTGGTGCTAGAATGTACCTAGAAGGCTCTAAGGGGGTCCCAAAGAGCTCTAGAGGGTTCTTCGAGGTCTTAGAAGCATCTGAGAAGGCCCTAAGGGGGTTCCAGGGGGCTCTAGAAGGTCCCTGGGGGCCCTAGAAAGGTCCTAGAAGGCCCTAAGAAGGTCCCAGGTGCCTCTAGAGAGTTCCTCGTGGTCTTAGAAGGGTTCTAGAAGGCCCTATGTGGTCCCAGGGGGCTCTAGAGGGTCCCTGGGACACTAGAAGTGTCCTAGAAGGCCCTAAGTGGGTCTCAGGGTGCTCTAGGGGGTTCCTCGTTGTCCTAGAAGTGTCCTAGGAGGCCCTAAGTGGGTCCCAGGGGGCTCTAGAGGGCTCCTGGTGACTCTAGAAGTCTCCTATAAAGCTCTAGAAGGGTCCCAGGGGGCTCTAGAAGGTACATGGTGACACTAGACGGGTCCTAGAAAGACCTAGAATGGTCCCAGAGGGCTCTAGAGGGTTCCCTTGGGTCCTAGAAGCGTCCTAGAAGGCCCTAAAGGGGTCCCAGGGGGCTCTAGATGGTTCCTCGTGGTCTTAAAAGGGTCTTAGAAGGCCCTAAATGGGTCCCAGGGGGCTCTAGAGGGTTCCTCGTGTTTCTAAAAGGGTCCTATAAGGCCCTAAGGGGGTCCCAGGGGTCTCTAGAGGGTTTCTCGTGGTCCTACAATGGTTCTAGAAGACACTAAGGGGGTCCCAGGGGGTTCTTCATGGTTTCTCGTGGTCCTAGAAGACACCTAGAAGGGTCTAAGTGGGTCCCAGGGGGCTCTAGAGGGTTTCTCGTGGTCCTTGAAGGGTCCTAGACGGTCCTAAAGTGGTCCGAGGGAGTTCTAGAGGGTTCCTGGTTACTCTAGAAGTGTCCTAGAAAGCCCTAGAAGGGTCCAATGGGGCTCTAGAGGGTTCCCTGTGGTCCTTGAAGGGTCCTAGAAGGCCCTAAAATGGTCCCAGGGGGTTCTAGAGGGTTCCTGGTACTCCTAGAAGAGTCCTATAAGGATCCATGCGGTCCCAGGGGGCTCTAGAGGGTCCCTGGGGGCCCTAGAAGGGTCCTAGAAGGCCCTAAAGGGGACCCAGGGGGCTCTAGAGTGTTCGCCGGTGACTTACAATGGTCCTAGAAGGCCCTAAGGGGATACTAGGGGGCTCTAGGTTGTTTCTCATGGTCCTAGAAGGGCCCTAGAAGGCCCTAAAGTGGTTCCAGGGGGCTTTAGAGTGTTCCCCGGGGTCTTACCATGGTCCTAGAAGGCCCTAAGTGGGTCCCAGGGGGCTCTAGAGGGTTTCTCGTGGTCCTAGAAGGGTCCTAGAAGGCCCTAAACTGGTCCCAGGGGGCTGTAGATTGTTTCTCATGGTCCTAGAAGGGTCCTAGAAGTCCCTAAAGGGGTCCCAGGGGGCTCTAGAGGGTTCCTTGTGGCCCTAGAAGGGTCTTAGAAGGCCCTAAGTGTGCCCAGAGGACTCCAGAGGATTCTTCGTGGTCCTAGAAGAGCTCTAGAAGGCACTAAATGGGTCCAAGGTTGCTCTACAGGGTTCCTCGTGGTCTTAGAAGGGTCCTAGAAGGCTCTAAGGGGTCCCAGTGGGCTCTAGAGGGTCCCTGGGGGTCCTAGAAGGGTCCTAGAAGGCCCTAAGGAGGTCCCAGGGGTCTCTAGAGGGTTTCCCAGGGACTTACAATGATCCTAGAAAGCTCTACGGGGGTCCCAGGTGTCTCTAGAGGGTTTCTCGTGGTCCTAGAAGGGTCCTAGAAGGCCCTAAGGGGGTCCCAGGGGACTCTAGAGGGTTCCTGGTGCCTCTACAAGGGTCTTAGAAAATCCTAGAAATTTCCCAGGGGGTTCTAGATGGTTCCTTGTAGTTGTAGAAGTGTTCTAGAAGGCCTTTAATGGGTCCCATGGGGCTCTAGAGGGTTCCTCGTGGTCCTAGAATGGTCCTAGAATGCCCCAAGGGGTTCCCAGGGGGCTCTAGAGGGTTCCTGGGGCTCCTAGAAGGGTCCTAGAAGGCTCTAAGGGGGTCCCAGTGTGCTCTAGAAGGTCCCTGGGGGCACTAGAAGGGTCCTAGAAGGCACTAAATCGGTCCCAAGGGGCTCTAGAGGGTTCCCCGGCATCTTACAATGGTCCTACATGGCCCTAAGTTGTCCCAGGAGGCTCTAGAGGGTTCCATGTGTTCCTAGAATAACCCAGAAGGCCCTAAGGAGGTCCCAGGTGGCTCTAGATGGTTTCTCGTTGTCCTAGAAGGGTCATAGAAGGCTCTAAGGGGGTCCTAGGGAGCTCTAGAGGGTTCCTCGTGGTGCTAGAATGTACCTAGAAGGCTCTAAGGGGGTCCCAGGTGGCTCTAGAGGGTTCTTTGTGGTCTTAGAAGCGTCCGAGAAGGCCCTAAGTGGGTCCCAGAGGGCTCTAGAAGGTCCTGGGGGCCCTAGAAATGTCCTAGAAGGCCCTAAGGAGGTCCCAGGTGCCTCTAGAGAGTTTCTCGTGGTCTTAGAAGGGTTCTAGAAGGCCCTATGGGGTCCCAGGGGGCTCTAGAGGGTCCCTGGGACACTAGAAGTGTCCTAGAAGGCCCTAAGTTGGTCTCAGGGTGCTCTAGGGGGTTCCTCATGTCCTAGAATTGTCCTAGGGGGCCCTAAGTGGGTCCCAGGGGGCTCTAGAGGGCTCCTGTTGACTCTAGAAGTCTCCTATAAAGCTCTAGAAGGGTCCCAAAAGGCTCTAGAGGGTTCCTGGTGACACTAGAAGGGTCCTAGAAAGACCTAGAATGGTCCCAGAGGGCTCTAGAGGGTTCCCTTGGGTCCTAGAAGCGTCCTAGAAGGCCCTAAAGGGGTCCCAAGGGGGTCTAGATGGTTCCTCGTGGTCCTAAAAGGGTCTTAGAAGGCCCTAAATGGGTCCCAGGGGGCTCTAGAGGGTTCCTCGTGGTTCTAAAAGGGTCCTAGAAGGCCCTAAAGGGGACCCAGGGGGCTCTAGAGGGTCCTTCGTGGTCTTAGAAGCGTCCGAGAAGGCCCTAAGGGTGTCCCAGGGAGCTCTAGAAGGTCCCTGGGGGCCCTAGAATGGTCCTAGAAGGCCCTAAGGAGGTCCCAGGGGGCTCTAGAGGGTTCCTGGTGGTCCTAGAAGGATTCTAGAAGGCCCTAAGTGGTTCCCAGAGGGCTCTAGAGGGTTTCTCGTTGTCCTAGAAGGGTCCTAGGAGGCCCTAAATGGGGCCCAGGGAGCTCTAGACGGTTCCTCGTGGTCCTAGGAGGATCCTAGAAGGACCTAAGTGGTTCCCAGAGGGCTCTGGATGGTTTCTTGTGGTCTTAGAATGGACCTAGAAGGCCCTAAAGTGGTCCCAGTGAACTCTAGAGGGTTCCTGGGGTTCCTAGAAGGGCCCTAGAAAGGTCTAAGAGGTTCCAGGGGGCTCTAGAGGGTCTCCGGGCGCCCTAGAATAGTCCTAGAAGGCCCTAAAGGGGTCCCAGGGGGCTCTAGAGCGTTCCCCGGGGTCTTACCATGGTCCTAGAAGGCCCTAAGTGGGTCCCAGGGGGCTCTAGAAGGTTTCTCGTGGTCCTAGAAGGGTCCTAGAAAGTCCTAAAGGGGTCCAAGGGAGCTTTAGAGGGTTCCTGGTGAATCTAGAAGTGTCCTAGAAAGCCCTAGAAGGGTCCCAGGGGGCTCTAGAGGTTTCCCTGTGGTCCTAGAAGGGTCCTAGAAGACCCTAAAGTGGTCCCAGGGGGCTCTAGATGGCTCCTGGTGCTCCTAGAAGGGTCCTAGAAGGCTCTAAGCTGTCCCAGGGGACTCTAGAGGGTACCTAGAGGGCCTAGAAGTGACCTAGAAGGCCCTAAAGGGGTCCCAGGGGGCTCTAGATGGTGCCTGTGGGTCCTAGAAGGGTCTTAGAAGGCCCTAAGGTGGTCCCAGGGGGCTCTAGAGGGTTCCTCGTGGTCCTAGAAGGGTTCTACAAAGCCCTAAGGGGTCCCAGTGGGCTCTAGAGGGTTCCTGGTGGTTTTAGAAGGCTCCCAGGGGTCTTTAGAGGGTCCCTGGAGGCCCTAGAAGTATCCTAGAAGGCACTAAAGGGGACCCAGGGGGCTCTAGAGTGTTCCCCGTGGTCTTACAATCGTCCTAGAAGGCCCTAAGGGGGTACCAGGGGTCTCTAGGTTGTTTCTCGTGGTCCTAAAAGGGTCCTAGAAGGCCCTAAAGTGGTCCCAGGGGGCTCTAGAGGGTTCCTGGTGGTCCTAGAAGGGTCCTAGAAGGCACTAAAGGGGTCCCAGGGGTCTCTAGAAGGTTCCCAGGGGTCTTACAATGATCCTAGAAGGCTCTAAGTGGGTCCCATGGGGCTCTAGATGGTTTCTCGTGGTCCTAGAAGGGTCCTAGAAGGCCCTAAAGGGGTCCCAGGGGGCTCTAGATTGTTTCTCGAGGTCCTAGAAGCGTCCTAGAAGGCCGTAAGTGCGTCCCAGGGGGCTCTAGAGGGTTCCTGGTGGTCCTAGAAGGATTCTAGAAGGCCCTAAGTGGTTCTCAGAGGGCTCTAGAGGGTTCCTCGTGGTCCTAGAAGGGTCTTAGAAGGCCATAAAGGGGTCCCAGGGTGCTCTAGAGGTCTTTAGTATGGATCTGGGGGGCTCTAGAAGGGTCTGGGCGCTTTTAGAATGGATGTGAGAAGCTCTAGAAGGGTTCAGGGTCTTTTTGAATCTCCCTGGGGGGCTCTAGAAGGGTCTGGGGGCTTTTAGAATTGTCCAGATGGGCTCTAGAAGGGTCTAGGGTCCTTTAGAATGGGTCTGGGGTGCTCTAGAAGGGTCTGGGGTCTTTTAAAATGGACGTGAGAAGATCTAGATGGGTCCAGGGGCCTTTAGAATGTCGCTGAGGGCCTCTAGAAGGGTCTGGGGTCCTCTAGAAGGGACGTGAGATGCTCTAGAAGGGTCCAGGGTCCTTTAGAAGGTCTCTGGCGGCTCTAGAAGGGTCTGGAGGCTTCTAGAAGGGATGTGAGAAGCTCTAGAAGGGTCCAGGGGCCTTTAGAACGTCTCTGGGGGGCTCTAGAAGGGTCTGGGGTCTTTTAGAAGGGACGTGAGAAGCTCTAGAAGGGTCCAGGGGCCTTTAGAAGGTCTCTGGGGGGCACTCAAAGGGTCTGGGGGCTTTTAGAAGGGACGTGAGAAGCTCTGGAAGGGTCCAGGGGCCTTTAGAAGGGCTCTGGGGAGTCTGGAATGGTCTGGGGGCCTTTAGAATGGTCCAGAAGGGCTCTAGAATGGTCTTGGCACTTTTAGAAGGGCCCCGGTGGGTGCTAGAATGGTCTGGGGTCTTTTAGAATGGACGTCAGGTGCTCTAGAAGGGTCTGGGGGCTTTTAGAAGGGTCCAGTGGAGCTCTAGGAGGGTCTGGGGGCCTTTAGAAGGGCTCTGGCGGTCTTTAGAGACATCTGGGGGCCTTTAGAAGGACTCTGGGGGCCTCTAGAAGGGTCTAGAGGCCTTTAGATTTGTCTAGAGGGGCTCTAGAAGGACTAATCCCCTAACCCTAACACTTAACCCTAACCCCCTATCCCCAACCCTGACCCTAACCGGATAACCATAACCCTAATCCCTATCCCCCTAACCCTAATCCCTAACACCCTAACCCTAACCCTAATCCCTTACACCCTAACCCTAACCCCGTAACCCTAAGCACATAACACTAAACCCTAACCCTAACCCTAACCCTAACCCTAACCCCTAACCCTAACCCTCACCCTAAACCCTAACCCTAACCCTAACCCTAACCCAACCCTGACCCTAACCCTAACCATAAACCCTAACCCTCACCCTAAACCCTAACCCTAACCCTAACCCTAACCCAACCCTGACCCTAACCCTAACCATAAACCCTAACCCCTAACCCTAACCCTAATGACCCTAAACTCTAACCCTCACCCTAACCCCTAACCATAACCATAACCCTAACCATAACCCTAACCCTTATGACCCTAACCCTAAACTTAAACCTAATCTAACCCTAACCCTAACCCCTAAGCCTAACCCTAACCCCTAACCCTAAGCCTAAACCCTAACCCTAAACCCTAACCCTAACCCTTACCCCTAACCCTAAACCTAACCCTAAACCTAACCCTAACCCTAATGACCCTAACCCTAACCCTAATGACCCTAACCCTAAACCTAACCCCTAAACCCTAACCCTAATGACCCTAACACTAACCCTAACCCAACCCTAACCCTAACCCTATACCCCTAACCATAACCCTAACCCTTATGACCGTAACCCTAACCTTAACCCTAATCTAACCCTAACCTAACCCTAACCCTAACCCCTAACCCTAACCCTAATGACCCTAACCCTAAACCTAACCCCTAACCCTAACCCTAAACCTAACCCCTAACCCCTAACCCTAACCCTAATGACCCTAACCCTAACCATAACACTAACCCTAACCCAACCCTAACCCTAACCCTAAACCCTAACCCTAACCCTAACCCTAAACCTTAACCCTAACCATAACCCCTAACCCCTAACCCTTACCCCTAACTCTAACCCCTAACCCTAACCCTAATGACCCTAACCCTAACCCTAACCCTATACCCCTATCCATATCCCCTAACCCTAACCCAAATCCTAACCCTAACCCTAATGACCCTAACCCTAACACTAACCCCTAACTTCTAGAGCTTCTCACGTCCCTACTAAAAGCCCCTGGACCCTTCTAGAGCCCCCTGGGTCCCTTCTAAAAGTGCCAAGACCCTTCTAGAGCCCATCTGGACAATTCTAAAGGCCCCCAGACCCCTCTGGACCCCCCAGAGACCTTCTAAAGGCCCCTGGACCCTTCTAGAGCTTCTCACGTCCCTTCTAAAAGCCCCCAGACCCTTCTAGAGCCCCCCAGAGACATTATAAAGGCCCCTGGACCCTTCTAGAGCTTCTCATGACCCTTTTAAAAGACCCCAGACCCATCTAGAGCCCCCCAGAGACATTCTAAAGGCACCTGGACCCTTCAAGAGCTTCTCACGCCCATTCTAAAAGAACCCAGACCCTTCTAGAGCCCCCCAGAGAGATTCAAAAAGACCCTGAACCCTTCTAGAGCTTCTTACATCCCTTCTAAAAGCCCCCAGACCCTTCTAGAGCCCCCCAGATCCAATCTAAAGATATCTAGAGCCCCCATGGGACCCCTTTACGGCCTTCTAAGACCCTTCTAGGACCACGAGGAGCCATCTAGAGCCCCCTGGGACCCCTTAAGGCCTTCTAGGACCCATCTAGGACCACGAGAATCCCTCTAGAGCCCCCTGGGACCTCTTTAGGGCCTTCTTGGACCCTTCTAGGGCCCCCCAGGGACCCTCTAGAACCCACTGGGACCCACTTAGGGCCTTCTAGGACCCTTCTAGGACCACGAGAAACCCTCTAGAGCCACCTAGGACTCCCGTAGGGCCTTCTAGGATCATTGTAAGCCCCCAGGGAACCCTCTAGAGCCCTCTGGGACCCTTCTAGGGCTTTCTAGGA
The DNA here is from genome assembly GCF_032191515.1 of Phaenicophaeus curvirostris. Lineage (NCBI taxonomy): Eukaryota > Metazoa > Chordata > Aves > Cuculiformes > Cuculidae > Phaenicophaeus > Phaenicophaeus curvirostris. The sequence goes on along the minus strand of NW_027206883.1, from coordinate 13,435 downwards.
CCCTTTTAGAATCACCAGGAACCCTCTAGAGCACCCTGGGACCATTCTAGGGCTTTCTTGGACACTTTTAGAGTCACCAGGAACCCTCTAGAGCCCCCTGGGACCCCTCTAGGACCACGAGAAACCCTCTAGAGCTCCCTGGGACCCACTTAGTGCCTTCTAGGACGCTTCTAGGGACACCAGAGACCCTCTAGAGCCCCCTGGGACACACTTAGGGCCTTCTAGGACCCTTCTAGGACCACGAGGAACCCTCTAGAGCCCCCTGAGACCCGCTTAGGACCTTCTAGGACCCTTCTATGACAACGAGGAACCCTCTAGAGCCACCTAGGACCCACTTAGGGCCTTCTAGAACCCTTCTTGGACCCCCAGGGACCCTCTAGAGCCCACTGGACCCCCTTAGGGCCTTCTAGGACCCTTCTAGGACCACGAGAAACAATCTAGAGCCCCCTGGGACCCCCTTAGGGCCAACTAGGACCAGTGTAAGACCCTGGGGAACCCTCTAGAGCCCCCTGGGTCCCCTTTAGGGCCTTCTAGGACCCTTCTAGGGACCGCAGGGACCCTCTAGAGCCCACTGGGACTGCCTTAGGGCCTACTAGGACCCTTCTAGGACTATGAGGAACCCTCTAGAGCCCCCTGGGACACACTTAGGGCCATCTAGGACCCTTCTAGGACCCACGGGAACCATCTAGAGCCCAGTGGGACCCCCTTTGGGCCTTCTAGGACACTTCTAAGTCCTCCAGGGACCCTCTAGAGCCCCCTGGGACCGCTTAGAGCCTTCTAGGACCCTTCTAGGACCTGTGGGTACCCTCTAGAGCCCCCTGGGACCCTTCTAGGGCTTTCTAGGACACGTCTAGAGTCACCAGAAACCCTCTAGAGATCCCTTGGACCCCTTAAGGGCCTTCTAGGACCCTTCTAGGACCACGAGAAAACTTCCAGAGCCCCCTGGGACCCACTTAAGGCCTTCTAGGACCATTTTAAGACCCCGGGGAACCCTGTAGAGCCCCCTGGGACCCCTTTAGGGCCTTCTAAGACCATTTTAAGATATCGGGTAACCCTCTAGAGCCCCCTGGGACCCCCTTAGGGCCTTCTAGGACCATGGTAAGACCGCGGGGAACCCTCCAGAGCACCCTGGGTCCTCTTTAGTGCCTTCTAGTATTCTTCTAGGGCCCCCAGAGACCTTCTAGAGCCCCCTGGTTACACTTTGAGCCTTCTAGAACCCTTCTAGGAGCCTCAGGAACCCTCTAGAGCTTCCTGAGACCCACTTAGGGCCTTCTAGGACCCTTCTAGGACGGCGAGGAACCCTCTAGAGCCCTCTGGGACCCCCTTAGGGCCTTCTAGGGCCCTTCTAGTGCAGGCAGGGACCCTCTAGAGCCCCCTGGGACCCACTCAGGGCCTTCTAGGACCATTTTAAGACTCTCTGGAACCATCTAGAGCCCCCTGGGAAAACTTAGAGCATTCTAGGACCCTTCTAGGACCCCAGGAATATTCTAGAACCCCCTGGGACCACCTTAGGGCCTTCTAGTACCGTTCTAGGACCACCAGGAACCCTCTAGAGCCCCCTGTGACCCCCTTAGGGCCTTCTAGGACCCTTCTCGGACCACCAGGAACCCTCTAGAGCCCCCTGTGACACTCTTAGGGCCTTCTAGGACTCTTCTAGGACCACGAGGAAACCATCTAGAGCCCCCTGGGTCCCGCTTAGGGCCTTCTAGGACCATGGTAAGACCCCGGGGAACCCTCTAGAGCACCCTGGGTCCTCTATACAGCCTTCTAGGACCCTTCTAGGACCACCAGGATCCCTCTAGAGCCCCCTGGGACCCACTTAGGGCCATCTAGGGGTCTTCTAGGACCACGGGTAACCATCTAGAGACCCGTGGGATGACTTAAGGGCCTTCTAGGGGTCTTCTAGGGCCACGAGTAACCATCTAGAGACATCTGGGACCACTTAAGGGCCTTCTTGGACACTTCTTGGTCCACAAGAGACCCTCTAGAGCCCCCTGGGACCGCTTAGAGCCTTCTAGGTCCATTCTATGAGCCCCAGGAAACACATAGAGCCCCCTGGGACCCCTTTAGGGCCTTCTAGGACCCTTCTAGGACCACCAGGAGCCCTCTAGAGCCCCCTAGGACCCACTTAGGGCCTTCTAGGACTCTTCTAGTACCCCCAGGGACCCTCTAGAGCCACCTGGGACCCTATTAGGGCCTTCTAGGACCCTCCTAGGACCCACGGGTACCCTCTAGAGCCCTCTGGGACCCTTCTAGGGCTTTCTTGGACCCTTTTAGAATCACCAGGAACCCTCCAGAGTCCCCTGGGACCCATCTAGGGCTTTCTAGGACCCTTCTAGGACCACGAGGAACCCTCTAGAGCCCCCTGGGACCCCCTTAGGGCATTCTAGGACCCTTCTAGGGCCCCCAGGGACCCTCTAGAGCCCCCTGGGACCCACTTAGGGCCTTCTAAGACCCTTCTAGGACCACCAGGAGCCCTCTAGAGCCCTCTGGGACACCTTTTTGCACATTCTAGGACACTTCTAGTGCCCCCAGAGACCCTCTAGAGCTCCCTGGGAGTCTTTAGAGCCTTCTAGGACCCTTCTAGGACCACGAGGAACCCTCTAGAGCCCCCTGGGACCCACTTAGGGCATTCTAGGACCCTTCTAGGGCCCCCAGGGACCTTCTAGAGCCCCCTGGGACCCCCTTAGGGCTTTCTAAGACCCTTCTAGGACCACCAGGAGCCCTCTATAGCCCTCTGGGACCCTCTTTGCGCCTTCTAGGACCCTTCTAGTGCCCCCAGGGACACTCTAGAGCCCCCTGGGACTCCTTAGGTCCTACTAGGACCCTTCTAGGACCACGAGAAATCCTCTAGAGCCCCCTGGGACCTCCTTAGGTCCTTCTAGGACCGTTCTAGGGTCACCAGGAACCCTCTAGAGCCCTCTGGGACCCACTTAGGGCCTTCTAGGACCCTTCTAGGACCACGAGGAACTCTCTAGAGCCCCCTGGGACTTGCTTAAGGCCTTCTAGGACTCTTCTAGGACCACGAGAAACCATCTAGAGCCCCCTGGGACCCACTTAGGGCATTCTAGGTTCATTTTAAGACCCTGGGAAGCCCTCTAGAGCCTCGTGGTACCACTTAGAGCCTTGTAGGACCCTTCTAGGACCAGAAGGAACCCTCTAGAGCCCCCTGGGACCCCCTTAGGGCCTTCTAGGACCCTTCTAGGACACAGGGAACCCTCAAGAGCCCCCTGGAACCCCCTTAGGGCTTTCTAGGGCCATGGTAAGACCCTGGGGAACCCTCCAGAGCACCCTGGGTCCTCTATAGTGCCTTCTAGTACCCTTCTAGGGCCCCCAGGGACCTTCTAGAGCCCCATGGTTACCCTTTGAGCCTTCTAGAACCCTTCTAGGAGCCCCAGGAACCCTCTAGAGCTTGCTGGGACCCCCTTAGGGCCTTCTAGGACCCTTCTAGGACCACAAGGAACCCTCTAGAGCCCCCTGGGACCCCTTTAGGGCCTTCTAGGACAATTCTAGGGCCGCCAGGGTCCGTCTAGAGCCCCCTGGGACCCCTTTAGGGCCTTCTAGGACCCTTCTAGGACCACCAGGAGCCCTCTAGAGCCCCCTAGGACCCACTTAGGGCCTTCTAGGACACTTCTAGTACCCCCAGGGACCCTCTAGAGCCCGCTGGGACCCCCTTAGGGCCTTCTAGGACAATTCTAGGGCCGCCAGGGTCCGTCTAGAGCCCCCTGGGACCCCTTTAGGGCCTTCTAGGACCCTTCTAGGACCACCAGGAGCCCTCTAGAGCCCCCTAGGACCCACTTAGGGCCTTCTAGGACTCTTCTAGTACTCCCAGGGACCCTCTAGAGCCCCCTGGGACCCTTTTAGGGCCTTCTAGGACCCTCGTAGGACCCACGGGTACCCTCTACAGCCCTCTGGGACCCTTCTAGGGCTTTCTTGGACCCTTTTAGAATCACCAGGAACCCTCCAGAGTCCCCTGGGACCCTTCTAGGGCTTTCTAGGACCCTTCTAGGACCACGAGGAACCCTCTAGAGCCCCCAGGACCATTTTAGGGCCTTCTAGGACCCTTCTAGGACCACGAGAAACCATCTATAGCTCTCTGGGACCCCTTTAGGGCGTTCTAGGACTCTTCTAGTGTCCCCAGAGACCGTCTAGAGCCCCCTGGGATGACTTAGAGCCTTCGAAGACCCTTCTAGGACCACGAGGAACCCTCTAGAGCCCACTGGGACCCCTTTAGGGCCTTCTAGGACAATTCTAGGGCCGCCAGGGTCCCTCTAGAGCCCCCTGGGACCCCTTTAGGGCCTTCTAGGATCCTTCTAGGACCACCAGAGCCATCTAGAGCCCCCTAGGACCCACTTAGGGCCTTCTAGGACTCTTCTAGTACCCCCAGGGACCATCTAGAGCCCGCTGGGACCCCCTTAGGGCCTTCTAGGACAATTCTAGGGCCGCCAGGGTCCCTCTAGAGCCCCCTGGGACCCCTTTAGGGCCTTCTAGGACCCTTCTAGGACCACCAGGAGCCCTCTAGAGCCCCCTAGGACCCACTTAGGGCCTTCTAGGACTCTTCTAGTACCCCCAGGGACCCTCTAGAGCCCCCTGGGACCCTTTTAGGGCCTTCTAGGACCCTCCTAGGACCCACGGGTACCCTCTAGAGCCCTCTGGGACCCTTCTAGGCCTTTCTTGGACCCTTTTAGAATCACCAGGAACCCTCCAGAGTTCCCGGGACCCTTCTAGGGCTTTCTAGGACCCTTCTAGGACCACGAGGAACCCTCTAGAGCCCCCTGGGACCATTTTAGGGCCTTCTAGGACCCTTCTAGGACCACGAGAAACCACCTATAGCTCTCTGGGACCCCTTTAGGGCGTTCTAGGACTCTTCTAGGGTCCCCAGAGACCGTCTAGAGCCCCCTGGGATGCCTTAGAGCCTTCGAGGACCCTTCTAGGACCACGAGGAACCCTCTAGAGCCCCCTGGGACCCCCTTAGGGCATTCTAGGACCCTTCTAGGGCCCCCAGGGACCCTCTAGAGCCCCCTGGGACCCACTTAGGGCCTTCTAAGACCCTTCTAGGACCACCAGGAGCCCTCTAGAGCCCTCTGGGACATCTTTTTGCACATTCTAGGACACTTCTAGTGCCCCCAGAGACCCTCTAGAGCTCCCTGGGAGTCTTTAGGGCCTACTAGGACCCTTCTAGGATCACCAGGAACCCTCTAGAGCCCTCTGGGACCCACTTAGGGCCTTCTAGGACCCTTCTATTACCACGAGGAACCCTCTAGAGCCCCCTGGGACTTGCTTAAGGCCTTCTAGAACCCTTCTAGGACCAGGAGAAACACTCTACAGCCCCCTGGGACTCCCTTAGGGCCTTCTAGGATCATTATAAGACCCTGGGGAACCCTCAAGAGCCTCGTGGGACCCCTTAGAGCCTTCTAGGACCCTTCTAGGACCACGAGGATCCCTCTAGAGCCCCCTGGGACACCTTAGGGCCTTCTAGGGCTCTTCTAGCGCCCCCAGTGACCCTCTAGACCCCCCTGGAACTTGCTTAAGTCCTTCTAGAACCCTTCTAGGGCCACGAGGAACCCTCTAGAGCCCCCTGGGACCCCTTTAGGGCCTTCTAGGTCCATGGTAAAACCCCGGGGAACCCTCTAGAGCACCCTGGGTCCTATTTAAGGCCTTCTAGTACACTTCTAGGGCCCCCAGGGACCTTCTAGAGCCCCCTGGGTCCACTTAGGGCCTTTTAGGACCATTCTAGGACCAGGAGGAACCATCTAGAGCCCTCTGAGAACCCCTTAGGGCCTTCTAGGACCATTTTAAGTCTACGGGGAACCATCTAGAGGCCCCTGAGACCCCTTAGAACATTCTAGGACCCTTCTATGACCACGAGGAACCTTCTAGAACCACCTGGGACCCCCTTAGGGCCGTCTAGGACCCTTCTCGGACCACCAGGAACCCTCTAGAGCCCCCTGGGACTTGCTTAAGGCCTTCTAGGACTCTTCTAGGACCACGAGGAAACCAGATAGAGCCCCCTGGGACCCACTTAGGGCCTTCTAGGACCATGGTAAGACCCCGGGGAACCCTCTAGAGCACCCTGCATCCTCTTTAGGGCCTTCTAGTACACTTCTAGGGACCCAGGGACTTTCTAGAGCCCCCTGGTTCCCTTTAGAGCCTTCTAGAACCCTTCTAGGAGCCCCAGGAACCCTCTAGAGCCCTCTGGGACTCTCTTTGCGCCTTCTAGGACCCTTCTAGGACCACCAAGAACCCTCTAGAGCCCTCTGGGACCCCCTTAGGTCCTTCTAGGACCCTTCTAGACCCCCCAATAACCCTCTAGATCCGTCTGGGACCCCCTTAGGGCCTACTAGCACCCTTCTAGGACCACAAGGATCTCTCTAGAGCCCACTGGGACCCCCTAAGAACTTCAAGGACCTTTCTAGGACCACAAGAAGCCATCTAGAACCCCTTGGGACTCACATAGGGCCTTCTAGGATCATTGTAAGACCCTGGGGTACCATCTAGAGCGTCGTGGGACAACTTAGAGCCTTCTAGGACGATTCTAGTACCACAAGGAACCCTCTAGAGCCCCCTGGGACCCATTTAGGGCCTTCTAGGACCCTTCTAGGACCACGAGGAACCCTCTAGAGCCCCCTGGGACCCCCTTAGGGCCTTCTAGGACAATTCTAGCGCCCCCAGGTACCCTCTAGAGCCCCCTGGGACACACTTAGGGCCTTCTAGGACCCTTCTAGGACACAGGGAACCCTCAAGAGCCCCCTGGGACCCCCTTAGGGCTTTCTAGGGCCATGGTAAGACCCTGGGGAACCCTCCAGAGCACCCTGGGTCCTCTTTAGTGCCTTCTAGTACCCTTCTAGGGCCCCCAGGGACCTTCTAGAGCACCCTGGTTACCCTTTGAGCCTTCTAGAACCCTTCTAGGAGCCCCAGGAACACTCTAGAGCCCGCTGGGACCCCCTTAGGGCCTTCTAGGACCCTTCTAGGACCACAAGGAACCCTCTAGAGCCGCCTGGGACCCCTTTAGGGCCTTCTAGGACAATTCTAGGGCCGCCAGGGTCCGTCTAGAGCCCCCGGGACCATTTTAGGGCCTTCTAGGACCCTTCTAGGACCACCAGGAGCCCTCTAGAGCCCCCTAGGACTCACTTAGGGCCTTCTAGGACTCTTCTAGCGTCCCCAGAGACAGTCTAGAGCCCCCTGGGATGCCTTAGAGCCTTTGAGGACCCTTCTAGGACCACGAGGAACCCTCTAGAGCCTCCTGGGACCCCCTTAGTGCATTCTAGGACACTTCTAGGGCCCCCAGGGACCCTCTAGAGCCCCCTGGAAGTCTTTAGGGCCTACTAGGACCCTTCTAGGACCACGAGGAACCCTCTAGAGCCCCCTTGGACTTGCTTAAGGCCTTCTAGAACCCTTCTAGGACCAGGAGAAACACTCTACAGCCCCCTGGGACTCCCTTAGGGCCTTCTAGGATCATTGTAAGACCCTGGGGAACCCTCAAGAGCCTCGTGGGACCCCTTAGAGCCTTCTAGGACCCTTCTAGGACCACGAGGATCCCTCTAGAGCCCCCTGGGACACCTTAGGGCCTTCTAGGGCTCTTCTAGCGCCCCCAGTGACCCTCTAGACCCCCCTGGAACTTGCTTAAGTCCTTCTAGAACCCTTCTAGGGCCACGAGGAACCCTCTAGAGCCCCCTGGGACCCCCTTAGGGCCTTCTAGGTCCATGGTAAAACCCCGGGGAACCCTCTAGAGCACCCTGGGTCCTATTTAAGGCCTTCTAGTACACTTCTAGGGCCCCCAGGGACCTTCTAGAGCCCCCTGGGTCCACTTAGGGCCTTTTAGGACCATTCTAGGACCAGGAGGAACCATCTAGAGCCCTCTGAGAACCCCTTAGGGCCTTCTAGGACCATTTAAAGTCTCCGGGGAACCATCTAGAGGCCCCTGAGACCCCTTAGAACATTCTAGGACCCTTCTATGACCACGAGGAACCTTCTAGAACCACCTGGGACCCCCTTAGGGCCGTCTAGGACCCTTCTCGGACCACCAGGAACCCTCTAGAGCCCCCTGGGACTTGCTTAAGGCCTTCTAGGACTCTTCTAGGACCACGAGGAAACCAGATAGAGCCCCCTGGGACCAACTTAGGGCCTTCTAGGACCATGGTAAGACCCCGGGAAACCCTCTAGAGCACCCTGCGTCCTCTTTAGGGCCTTCTAGTACACTTCTAGGGACCCAGGGACTTTCTAGAGCCCCCTGGTTCCCTTTAGAGCCTTCTAGAACCCTTCTAGGAGCCCCAGGAACCATCTAGAGCCCTCTGGGACCCCCTTAGGGCCTTCTAGGACCCTTCTAGGACCACCAAGAACCCTCTAGAGCCCTCTGGGACCCCCTTAGGTCCTTCTAGGACCCTTCTAGACCCCCCAATAACCCTCTAGATCCCTCTGGGACCCCCTTAGGGCCTTCTAGCACCCTTCTAGGACCACGAGGAACTCTCTAGAGCCCACTGGGACCCCCTGAAGAATTTCAAGGACCCTTCTAGGACCACAAGATACCATCTAGAACCCCTTGGGACTCACATAGGGCCTTCTAGGATCATTGTAAGACCCTGGGGAACCATCTAGAGCGTCGTGGGACCACTTAGAGCCTTCTAGGACGATTCTAGTACCACGAGGAACCCTCTAGAGCCCCCTGGGACCCATTTAGGGCCTTCTAGGACCATTCTAGGACCACGAGGAACCCTCTAGAGCCCCCTGGGACTCCCTTAGGGCCTTCTAGGACAATTCTAGCGCCCCCAGGGACCCTCTAGAGCCCCCTGGGACACACTTAGGGCCTTCTAGGACCCTTCTAGGACACAGGGAACCCTCAAGAGCCCCCTGGGACCCCCTTAGGGCTTTCTAGGGCCATGGTAAGACCCTGGGGAACCCTCCAGAGCACCCTGGGTCCTCTTTAGTGCCTTCTAGTACCCTTCTAGGGCCCCCAGGGACCTTCTAGAGCCCCCTGGTTACCCTTTGAGCCTTCTAGAACCCTTCTAGGAGCCCCAGGAACCCTCTAGAGCCCGCTGGGACCCCCTTAGGGCCTTCTAGGACCCTTCTAGGACCACAAGGAACCCTCTAGAGCCCCCTGGGACCCCTTTAGGGCCTTCTAGGACAATTCTAGGGCCGCCAGGGTCCGTCTAGAGCCCCCGGGACCCCTTTAGGGCCTTCTAGGACCCTTCTAGGACCACCAGGAGCCCTCTAGAGCCCCCTAGGACTCACTTAGGGCCTTCTAGGACTCTTCTAGTACCCCCAGGGACCCTCTAGAGCCCCCTGGGACCCTTTTAGGGCCTTCTAGGACCCTCCTAGGACCCACGGGTACCCTCTAGAGCCCTCTGGGACCCTTCTAGGCCTTTCTTGGACCCTTTTAGAATCACCAGGAACCCTCCAGAGTCCCCTGGGACCCTTCTAGGGCTTTCTAGGACCCTTCTAGGACCACGAGGAACCCTCTAGAGCCCCCTGGGACCCCCTTAGGGCATTCTAGGACCCTTCTAGGGCCCCCAGGGACCCTCTAGAGCCCCCTGGGACCCACTTAGGGCCTTCTAAGACCCTTCTAGGACCACCAGGAGCCCTCTAGAGCCCTCTGGGACACCTTTTTGCACATTCTAGGACACTTCTAGTGCCCCCAGAGACCCTCTAGAGCTCCCTGGGAGTCTTTAGGGCCTACTAGGACCCTTCTAGGATCACCAGGAACCCTCTAGAGCCCTCTGGGACCCACTTAGGGCATTCTAGGACCCTTCTAGGACCACGAGGAACCCTCTAGAGCCCCCTGGGACCCCCTTAGGGCATTCTAGGACCCTTCTAGGACCACCAAGAACCCTCTAGAGCCCTCTGGGACCCCCTTATGGCTTTCTAAGACCCTTCTAGGACCACCAGGAGCCCTCTATAGCCCTCTGGGTCCCTCTTTGCGCCTTCTAGGACCCTTCTAGTGCCCCCAGGGACACTCTAGAGCCACCTGGGACTCTTTAGGGCCTTCTAGGACCCTTCTAGGACCACGAGGAACTCTCTAGAGCCCCCTGAGACTTACTTAAGGCCTTCTAGGACTCTTCTAGGACCACGAGAAACCATCTAGAGCCCCCTGGGACCCACTTAGGGCATTCTAGGTTCATTTTAAGACCCTGGGGAACCCTCTAGAGCCTCGTGGTACCACTTAGAGCCTTGTAGGACCCTTCTAGGACCAGAAGGAACCCTCTAGAGCCCCCTGGGACCCCCTTAGGGCCTTCTAGGACAATTCTAGCGCCCCCAGGGACCCTCTAGAGCCCCCTGGGACACACTTAGGGCCTTCTAAGACCCTTCTAGGACCACCAGGAGCCCTCTATAGCCCTCTGGGACACCTTTTTGCACATTCTAGGACACTTCTAGTGCCTGCAGAGACCCTCTAGAGCTCCCTGGGAGTCTTTAGGGCCTATTAGGACCCTTCTAGGATCACCAGGAACCCTCTAGAGCCCTCTGGGACCCACTTAGGGCCTTCTAGGACCCTTCTAGGACCACGAGAAACCCTCTAGAGCCCCCTGGGACCCCCTTAGGGCATTCTAGGACCCTTCTAGGGCCCCCAGGGACCCTCTAGAGCCCCCTGGGACCCCCTTAGGGCTTTCTAAGACCCTTCTAGGACCACCAGGAGCCCTCTATAGCCCTCTGGGACGCTCTTTGCGCCTTCTAGGACCCTTCTAGTGCCCCCAGGGACACTCTAGAGCCCCCTGGGACACTTTAGGGCCTACTAGGACCCTTCTAGGACCACGAGGAACCCTCTAGAGCCCCCTGGGACCCCCTTAGGGCATTCTAGGACCCTTCTAGGGCCCCCAGGGACCCTCTAGAGCCCCCTGGGACCCCCTTAGGGCTTTCTAAGACCCTTCTAGGACCACCAGGAGCCCTCTATAGCCCTCTGGGACCCTCTTTGCGCCTTCTAGGACCCTTCTAGTGCCCCCAGGGACACTCTAGAGCCCCCTGGGACTCCTTAGGGCCTACTAGGACCCTTCTAGGACCACGAGAAACCCTCTAGAGCCCCCTGGGACCTCCTTAGGTCCTTCTAGGACCGTTCTAGGGTCACCAGGAACCCTCTAGAGCCCTCTGGGACCCACTTAGGGCCTTCTAGGACCCTTCTAGGACCACGAGGAACTCTCTAGAGCCCCCTGGGACTTGCTTAAGGCCTTCTAGGACCCTTCTAGGACCACAAGGAACCCTCTAGAGCCCCCTGGGACCCCTTTAGGGCCTTCTAGGACAATTCTAGGGCCGCCAGGGTCCGTCTAGAGCCCCCTGGGACCCATTTAGGGCCTTCTAGGACCCTTCTAGGACCACCAGGAGCCCTCTAGAGCCCCCTAGGACCCACTTAGGGCCTTCTAGGACTCTTCTAGTACCCCCAGGGACCCTCTAGAGCCCACTGGGACCCTTTTAGGGCCTTCTAGGACCCTCCTAGGACCCACGGGTACCCTCTAGAGCCCTCTGGGACCCTTCTAGGGCTTTCTAGGACCCTTTTAGAATCACCAGGAACCCTCCAGAGTCCCCTGGGACCCTTCTAGGGCTTTCTAGGACCCTTCTAGGACCACGAGGGACCCTCTGGATCTCCCTGGGGTCCCCTTAGGGCCTTCTAGGACCCTTCTAGGACCACAAGGAACCCTCTAGAGCCCTCTGTGACACATTTTGTGCCTTCTAGGAGACTTTTAGTGCCCCCAGGGACCCTCTAGGCCCCCCTGTGACCCATTTAGGGCCTTCTAGGACAATTCTAGGGCCCCCAGGGACACTCTAGAGCCCCGTGGGACCCCTTAGAGCATTCTAGGACACTTCTAGGAGCCCCAGGAACCTTCTAGAACCCTCTGGGACCCACTTAGGCCCTTCTAGGACCACCAGGAACCTTCTGAAGCCCTCTGGGACCCACTTAACGCCTTCTAGGACCCTTCTAGTGCTCCCAGGAACCCTCTAGAGCCCCCTGGGACCCCTTTATGGCCTTCTAAGACCCTTCTAGGACCACAAGAAACGCTCTAGAGCCCCCAGGGACTCCCTTAGGGCCTTCTAGGACCCTTCTAGGATCACCAGGATCCCTTTAGAGCCTTCTGGGACCCACTTAGGTCCTTCTAGTACCGTTCTAGGACCACGAGAAACTCTCTACAGCCCCCTGGGACGCCCTTAGGGCCTTCTAGGACCCTTCTAGGACCATGAGAAACCATCTAGAGCTCCCTGGGAACCCCTTACGGCCTTCTAGGATCATTGTAAGACCCCGGGGAACCCTCTAGAGCTCCCTGGGACCTCTTTAGGCCCTTCTAGGGCCCTTCTAGGACCACCAGGGACACTCTAGAGCCCTCTGGGACCCCCTTAGGGCCTTCTAGGACCATTCTAGTGCCCCCAGGGACCCTCTAGAGCCCCCTGGGACCCCTTTAGGTCCTTCTAGGACCCTTCTAGGGCCACCAGGGACACTCTAAAGCCCCCTGGGACCCCCTTAGGGCCTGCTAGGTGTCTTCTACGACCACGAGGAACCATCTAGAACCCCCTGAGACCACTTAGGACCTTCTAGAACAATTGTATGACCCCAGGGAACCCCCTAGAGTCGTCTGGGACCCCCTTAGGGCCTACTAGGACCATTGTAAGACCCCAGGGAACACTCTAGAGTCCTCTAGGACTCCTTAAGGCCTTCTAGGACCCTTCTAGGACCACGAGAAACCCTCTAGTGCCCCCAGGGACTCCCTTAGGGCCTTCTAGGACCCTTCTAGGATCACCAGGAACCCTCTAGAGCCATCTGGGACCCACTTAGGACCTTCTAGGACCCTTCTAGGACCACGAGAAACCATCCAGAGCCCCCTGGGACTCCTTAGAGCCTTCTAGGACCCTTCTAGGAGTCCCTGAATCCCTCTAGAGCCCCATGGGACCCACTTAGGTCCTTCTAGGACACTTCAAACACCACCAGCATCCCTCTAGAGCTCACTGGGAAGCATTTAGGGCCGTCTAAGACCCCTCTAGGACCACGAGGAACCCTCTAGAGCCCCCTGGGACCATTTTAGGGCCTTCTAGGTCCCTTCTAGGACCACTAGGCACCATGTAGACCCCCTGGGACAATTTAGGACCTTCTAGGACCATTGTAAGACCATGGGGATCCCTGTAGAGCCCTCTGGGACCCCCTTAGGACCTTCTAGGACCCTTCTAGGACCACCAGGATCCCTCTAGAGCCCCTGGAACCACCTTAGGGCCTTCTAAAACCCTTCTAGGACCTTGAGGAACCCTCTAGAGCTCTTTGGGACCCCTATAGAAGGGTCTGGAGGCCTTCAGAAGGGTCCTGAGCGGCTCTAGAATGGTCTGGGGGCATTCAGAAGGGTCTGGATGGGCTCTAGAAGGGTCTGGGGTCCTTCAGAATGGCCCTGGGGGGATCTAGAATGGTCTGGAAGCCATCAGAAGGGCCCTGAGTGGCTCTAGAACCGTCTGGGGGCCTTCAGAATGGCCCAGG